>NW_026968405.1:0-97374 GCF_028390025.1 Pseudophryne corroboree
AATGTATCACTGAGGTGACAGAAGTTGATTTCGGAGCATCATTTTTGAACAGGAGCTTCAACCATTTTGTGGCATATGAGAAATTCCCTAAGCCCCGGACCTGTCGATTTTGGTCAAAAATGAAAATTTCAAAAATGCCCCAATTTCTGCTTTAAACTTTAGGTACTATCCCAAAATGTATCACTGAGGTGACAGAAGTTGATTTCGGAGCATCATTTTTGAACAGGAGCTTCAACCGTTTTGTGGCATATGAGAAATTCCCTAAGCCCCGGACCTGTCGATTTTGGTCAAAAATGAAAATTTCAAAAGTGCCCCAATTTCTGCTTTAAACTTTAGGTACTATCCCAAAATGTATCACTGAGGTGACAGAAGTTGATTTCGGAGCATCATTTTTGAACAGGAGCTTCTACCGTTTTGTGGCATATGAGAAATTCCCTAAGCCCCGGACCTGTCGATTTTGGTCAAAAATGAAAATTTCAAAAGTGCCCCAATTTCTGCTTTAAACTTTAGGTACTATCCCAAAATGTATCACTGAGGTGACAGAAGTTGATTTCGGAGCATCATTTTTGAACAGGAGCTTCTACCGTTTTGTGGCATATGAGAAATTCCCTAAGCCCCGGACCTGTCGATTTTGGTCAAAAATGAAAATTTCAAAAGTGCCCCAATTTCTGCTTTAAACTTTAGGTACTATCCCAAAATGTATCACTGAGGTGACAGAAGTTGATTTCGGAGCATCATTTTTGAACAGGAGCTTCTACCGTTTTGTGGCATATGAGAAATTCCCTAAGCCCCGGACCTGTCGATTTTGGTCAAAAATGAAAATTTCAAAAGTGCCCCAATTTCTGCTTTAAACTTTAGGTACTATCCCAAAATGTATCACTGAGGTGACAGAAGTTGATTTCGGAGCATCATTTTTGAACAGGAGCTTCAACCGTTTTGTGGCATATGAGAAATTCCCTAAGCCCCGGACCTGTCGATTTTGGTCAAAAATGAAAATTTCAAAAGTGCCCCAATTTCTGCTTTAAACTTTAGGTACTATCCCAAAATGTATCACTGAGGTGACAGAAGTTGATTTCGGAGCATCATTTTTGAACAGGAGCTTCTACCGTTTTGTGGCATATGAGAAATTCCCTAAGCCCCGGACCTGTCGATTTTGGTCAAAAATGAAAATTTCAAAAGTGCCCCAATTTCTGCTTTAAACTTTAGGTACTATCCCAAAATGTATCACTGAGGTGACAGAAGTTGATTTCGGAGCATCATTTTTGAACAGGAGCTTCTACCGTTTTGTGGCATATGAGAAATTCCCTAAGCCCCGGACCTGTCGATTTTGGTCAAAAATGAAAATTTCAAAAGTGCCCCAATTTCTGCTTTAAACTTTAGGTACTATCCCAAAATGTATCACTGAGGTGACAGAAGTTGATTTCGGAGCATCATTTTTGAACAGGAGCTTCAACCGTTTTGTGGCATATGAGAAATTCCCTAAGCCCCGGACCTGTCGATTTTGGTCAAAAATGAAAATTTCAAAAGTGCCCCAATTTCTGCTTTAAACTTTAGGTACTATCCCAAAATGTATCACTGAGGTGACAGAAGTTGATTTCGGAGCATCATTTTTGAACAGGAGCTTCAACCGTTTTGTGGCATATGAGAAATTCCCTAAGCCCCGGACCTGTCGATTTTGGTCAAAAATGAAAATTTCAAAAGTGCCCCAATTGCTTTAAACTTTAGGTACTATCCCAAAATGTATCACTGAGGTGACAGAAGTTGATTTCGGAGCATCATTTTTGAACCAGGAGCTTCAACCGTTTTGTGGCATATGAGAAATTCCCTAAGCCCCGGACCTGTCGATTTTGGTCAAAAATGAAAATTTCAAAAGTGCCCCCAATTTCTGCTTTAAACTTTAGGTACTATCCCAAAATGTATCACTGAGGTGACAGAAGTTGATTTCGGAGCATCATTTTTGAACAGGAGCTTCAACCGTTTTGTGGCATATAAGAAATTCCCTAAGCCCCGGACCTGTCGATTTTGGTCAAAAATGAAAATTTCAAAAGTGCCCCAATTTCTGCTTTAAACTTTAGGTACTATCCCAAAATGTATCACTGAGGTGACAGAAGTTGATTTCGGAGCATCATTTTTGAACAGGAGCTTCAACCGTTTTGTGGCATATAAGAAATTCCCTAAGCCCCGGACCTGTCGATTTTGGTCAAAAATGAAAATTTCAAAAGTGCCCCAATTTCTGCTTTAAACTTTAGGTACTATCCCAAAATGTATCACTGAAGTGACAGAAGTTGATTTCGGAGCATCATTTTTGAACAGGAGCTTCAACCGTTTTGTGGCATATGAGAAATTCCCTAAGCCCCGGACCTGTCGATTTTGGTCAAAAATGAAAATTTCAAAAGTGCCCCAATTTCTGCTTTAAACTTTAGGTACTATCCCAAAATGTATCACTGAGGTGACAGAAGTTGATTTCGGAGCATCATTTTTGAACAGGAGCTTCAACCGTTTTGTGGCATATGAGAAATTCCCTAAGCCCCGGACCTGTCGATTTTGGTCAAAAATGAAAATTTCAAAAGTGCCCCAATTTCTGCTTTAAACTTTAGGTACTATCCCAAAATGTATCACTGAGGTGACAGAAGTTGATTTCGGAGCATCATTTTTGAACAGGAGCTTCTACCGTTTTGTGGCATATGAGAAATTCCCTAAGCCCCAGACCTGTCGATTTTGGTCAAAAATGAAAATTTCAAAAGTGCCCCTATTTCTGCTTTAAACTTTAGGTACTATCCCAAAATGTATCACTGAGGTGACAGAAGTTGATTTCGGAGCATCATTTTTGAACAGGAGCTTCAACCATTTTGTGGCATATGAGAAATTCCCTAAGCCCCGGACCTGTCGATTTTGGTCAAAAATGAAAATTTCAAAGTGCCCCAATTTCTGCTTTAAACTTTAGGTACTATCCCAAAATGTATCACTGAGGTGACAGAAGTTGATTTCGGAGCATCATTTTTGAACAGGAGCTTCAACCGTTTTGTGGCATATGAGAAATTCCCTAAGCCCCGGACCTGTCGATTTTGGTCAAAAATGAAAATTTCAAAAGTGCCCCAATTTCTGCTTTAAACTTTAGGTACTATCCCAAAATGTATCACTGAGGTGACAGAAGTTGATTTCGGAGCATCATTTTTGAACAGGAGCTTCAACCATTTTGTGGCATATGAGAAATTCCCTAAGCCCCGGACCTGTCGATTTTGGTCAAAAATGAAAATTTCAAAGTGCCCCAATTTCTGCTTTA
Source organism: Pseudophryne corroboree (assembly GCF_028390025.1). NCBI lineage: Eukaryota > Metazoa > Chordata > Amphibia > Anura > Myobatrachidae > Pseudophryne > Pseudophryne corroboree. The sequence goes on from NW_026968405.1 coordinate 3,284, forward strand.
AACTTTAGGTACTATCCCAAAATGTATCACTGAGGTGACAGAAGTTGATTTCGGAGCATCATTTTTGAACAGGAGCTTCTACCGTTTTGTGGCATATGAGAAATTCCCTAAGCCCCGGACCTGTCGATTTTGGTCAAAAATGAAAATTTCAAAAGTGCCCCAATTTCTGCTTTAAACTTTAGGTACTATCCCAAATTGTATCACTGAGGTGACAGAAGTTGATTTCGGAGCATCATTTTTGAACAGGAGCTTCTACCGTTTTGTGGCATATGAGAAATTCCCTAAGCCCCGGACCTGTCGATTTTGGTCAAAAATGAAAATTTCAAAAGTGCCCCAATTTCTGCTTTAAACTTTAGGTACTATCCCAAAATGTATCACTGAGGTGACAGAAGTTGATTTCGGAGCATCATTTTTGAACAGGAGCTTCAACCGTTTTGTGGCATATAAGAAATTCCCTAAGCCCCGGACCTGTCGATTTTGGTCAAAAATGAAAATTTCAAAAGTGCCCCAATTTCTGCTTTAAACTTTAGGTACTATCCCAAAATGTATCACTGAAGTGACAGAAGTTGATTTCGGAGCATCATTTTTGAACAGGAGCTTCAACCGTTTTGTGGCATATGAGAAATTCCCTAAGCCCCGGACCTGTCGATTTTGGTCAAAAATGAAAATTTCAAAAGTGCCCCAATTTCTGCTTTAAACTTTAGGTACTATCCCAAAATGTATCACTGAGGTGACAGAAGTTGATTTCGGAGCATCATTTTTGAACAGGAGCTTCTACCGTTTTGTGGCATATGAGAAATTCCCTAAGCCCCAGACCTGTCGATTTTGGTCAAAAATGAAAATTTCAAAAGTGCCCCTATTTCTGCTTTAAACTTTAGGTACTATCCCAAAATGTATCACTGAGGTGACAGAAGTTGATTTCGGAGCATCATTTTTGAACAGGAGCTTCAACCATTTTGTGGCATATGAGAAATTCCCTAAGCCCCGGACCTGTCGATTTTGGTCAAAAATGAAAATTTCAAAAGTGCCCCAATTTCTGCTTTAAACTTTAGGTACTATCCCAAAATGTATCACTGAGGTGACAGAAGTTGATTTCGGAGCATCATTTTTGAACAGGAGCTTCAACCGTTTTGTGGCATATGAGAAATTCCCTAAGCCCCGGACCTGTCGATTTTGGTCAAAAATGAAAATTTCAAAAGTGCCCCAATTTCTGCTTTAAACTTTAGGTACTATCCCAAAATGTATCACTGAGGTGACAGAAGTTGATTTCGGAGCATCATTTTTGAACAGGAGCTTCAACCATTTTGTGGCATATGAGAAATTCCCTAAGCCCCGGACCTGTCGATTTTGGTCAAAAATGAAAATTTCAAAAGTGCCCCAATTTCTGCTTTAAACTTTAGGTACTATCCCAAAATGTATCACTGAGGTGACAGAAGTTGATTTCGGAGCATCATTTTTGAACAGGAGCTTCTACCGTTTTGTGGCATATGAGAAATTCCCTAAGCCCCGGACCTGTCGATTTTGGTCAAAAATGAAAATTTCAAAAGTGCCCCAATTTCTGCTTTAAACTTTAGGTACTATCCCAAATTGTATCACTGAGGTGACAGTTGTTGATTTCGGAGCATCATTTTGAACAGGAGCTTCTACCGTTTTGTGGCATATGAGAAATTCTCTAAGCCCCGGACCTGTCGATTTTGGTCAAAAATGAAAATTTCAAAAGTGCCCCAATTTCTGCTTTAAACTTTAGGTACTATCCCAAAATGTATCACTGAGGTGACAGAAGTTGATTTCGGAGCATCATTTTTGAACAGGAGCTTCAACCGTTTTGTGGCATATAAGAAATTCCCTAAGCCCCGGACCTGTCGATTTTGGTCAAAAATGAAAATTTCAAAAGTGCCCCAATTTCTGCTTTAAACTTTAGGTACTATCCCCAAATGTATCACTGAGGTGACAGAAGTTGATTTCGGAGCATCATTTTTGAACAGGAGCTTCTACCGTTTTGTGGCATATGAGAAATTCCCTAAGCCCCGGACCTGTCGATTTTGGTCAAAAATGAAAATTTCAAAAGTGCCCCAATTTCTGCTTTAAACTTTAGGTACTATCCCAAAATGTATCACTGAGGTGACAGAAGTTGATTTCGGAGCATCATTTTGAACAGGAGCTTCAACCGTTTTGTGGCATATGAGAAATTCCCTAAGCCCCGGACCTGTCGATTTTGGTCAAAAATGAAAATTTCAAAAGTGCCCCAATTTCTGCTTTAAACTTTAGGTACTAACCCAAAATGTATCACTGAGGTGACAGAAGTTGATTTCGGAGCATCATTTTTGAACAGGAGCTTCAACCATTTTGTGGCATATGAGAAATTCCCTAAGCCCCGGACCTGTCGATTTTGGTCAAAAATGAAAATTTCAAAAGTGCCCCAATTTCTGCTTTAAACTTTAGGTACTATCCCAAAATGTATCACTGAGGTGACAGAAGTTGATTTCGGAGCATCATTTTTGAACAGGAGCTTCTACCGTTTTGTGGCATATGAGAAATTCCCTAAGCCCCGGACCTGTCGATTTTGGTCAAAAATGAAAATTTCAAAAGTGCCCCAATTTCTGCTTTAAACTTTAGGTACTATCCCAAAATGTATCACTGAGGTGACAGTTGTTGATTTCGGAGCATCATTTTTGAACAGGAGCTTCTACCGTTTTGTGGCATATGAGAAATTCCCTAAGCCCTGGACCTGTCGATTTTGGTCAAAAATGAAAATTTCAAAAGTGCCCCAATTTCTGCTTTAAACTTTAGGTACTATCCCAAAATGTATCACTGAGGTGACAGAAGTTGATTTCGGAGCATCATTTTTGAACAGGAGCTTCAACCGTTTTGTGGCATATAAGAAATTCCCTAAGCCCCGGACCTGTCGATTTTGGTCAAAAATGAAAATTTCAAAAGTGCCCCAATTTCTGCTTTAAACTTTAGGTACTATCCCAAAATGTATCACTGAGGTGACAGAAGTTGATTTCGGAGCATCATTTTTGAACAGGAGCTTCTACCGTTTTGTGGCATATGAGAAATTCCCTAAGCCCCGGACCTGTCGATTTTGGTCAAAAATGAAAATTTCAAAAGTGCCCCAATTTCTGCTTTAAACTTTAGGTACTATCCCAAAATGTATCACTGAGGTGACAGAAGTTGATTTCGGAGCATCATTTTTGAAAAGGAGCTTCAACCGTTTTGTGGCATATAAGAAATTTCCTAAGCCCCGGACCTGTCGATTTTGGTCAAAAATGAAAATTTCAAAAGTGCCCCAATTTCTGCTTTAAACTTTAGGTACTATCCCAAAATGTATCACTGAGGTGACAGAAGTTGATTTCGGAGCATCATTTTTGAACAGGAGCTTCTACCGTTTTGTGGCATATGAGAAATTCCCTAAGCCCCGGACCTGCCGATTTTGGTCAAAAATGAAAATTTCAAAAGTGCCCCAATTTCTGCTTTAAACTTTAGGTACTATCCCAAAATGTATCACTGAGGTGACAGAAGTTGATTTCGGAGCATCATTTTTGAACAGGAGCTTCAACCGTTTTGTGGCATATGAGAAATTCCCGTAAGCCCCGGACCTGTCGAATTTGGTCAAAAATGAAATTTCAAAAGTGCCCCAATTTCTGCTTTAAACTTTAGGTACTATCCCAAAATGTATCACTGAGGTGACAGAAGTTGATTTCGGAGCATCATTTTTGAACAGGAGCTTCAACCGTTTTGTGGCATATGAGAAATTCCCTAAGCCCCGGACCTGTCGATTTTGGTCAAAAATGAAAATTTCAAAAGTGCCCCCAATTTCTGCTTTAAACTTTAGGTACTATCCCAAAATGTATCACTGAGGTGACAGAAGTTGATTTCGGAGCATCATTTTTGAACAGGAGCTTCAACCGTTTTGTGGCATATGAGAAATTTCCTAAGCCCCGGACCTGTCGATTTTGGTCAAAAATGAAAATTTCAAAAGTGCCCCAATTTCTGCTTTAAACTTTAGGTACTATCCCAAAATGTATCACTGAGGTGACAGAAGTTGATTTCGGAGCATCATTTTTGAACAGGAGCTTCTACCGTTTTGTGGCATATGAGAAATTCCTTAAGCACCGGACCTGTCGATTTTGGTCAAAAATGAAAATTTCAAAAGTGCCCCAATTTCTGCTTTAAACTTTAGGTACTATCCCAAAATGTATCACTGAGGTGACAGAAGTTGATTTCGGAGCATCATTTTTGAACAGGAGCTTCTACCGTTTTGTGGCATATGAGAAATTCCCTAAGCACCGGACCTGTCGATTTTGGTCAAAAATGAAAATTTCAAAAGTGCCCCAATTTCTGCTTTAAACTTTAGGTACTATCCCAAAATGTATCACTGAGGTGACAGAAGTTGATTTCGGAGCATCATTTTTGAACAGGAGCTTCAACCGTTTTGTGGCATATAAGAAATTCCCTAAGCCCCGGACCTGTCGATTTTGGTCAAAAATGAAAATTTCAAAAGTGCCCCAATTTCTGCTTTAAACTTTAGGTACTATCCCAAAATGTATCACTGAAGGTGACAGAAGTTGATTTCGGAGCATCATTTTTGAACAGGAGCTTCAACCGTTTTGTGGCATATGAGAAATTCCCTAAGCCCCGGACCTGTCGATTTTGGTCAAAAATGAAAATTTCAAAAGTGCCACAATTTCTGCTTTAAACTTTAGGTACTATCCCAAAATGTATCACTGAGGTGACAGAAGTTGATTTCGGAGCATCATTTTTGAACAGGAGCTTCAACCGTTTTGTGGCATATGAGAAATTCCCTAAGCCCCGGACCTGTCGATTTTGGTCAAAAATGAAAATTTCAAAAGTGCCCCAATTTCTGCTTTAAACTTTAGGTACTATCCCAAAATGTATCACTGAGGTGACAGAAGTTGATTTCGGAGCATCATTTTTGAACAGGAGCTTCAACCGTTTTGTGGCATATGAGAAATTCCCTAAGCCACGGACCTGTCGATTTTGGTCAAAAATGAAAATTTCAAAAGTGCCCCAATTTCTGCTTTAAACTTTAGGTACTATCCCAAAATGTATCACTGAGGTGACAGAAGTTGATTTCGGAGCATCATTTTTGAACAGGAGCTTCAACCATTTTGTGGCATATGAGAAATTCCCTAAGCCCCGGACCTGTCGATTTTGGTCAAAAATGAAAATTTCAAAAGTGCCCCAATTTCTGCTTTAAACTTTAGGTACTATCCCAAAATGTATCACTGAGGTGACAGAAGTTGATTTCGGAGCATCATTTTTGAACAGGAGCTTCAACCATTTTGTGGCATATGAGAAATTCCCTAAGCCCCGGACCTGTCGATTTTGGTCAAAAATGAAAATTTCAAAAGTGCCCCAATTTCTGCTTTAAACTTTAGGTACTATCCCAAAATGTATCACTGAGGTGACAGAAGTTGATTTCGGAGCATCATTTTTGAACAGGAGCTTCTACCGTTTTGTGGCATATGAGAAATTCCCTAAGCCCCGGACCTGTCGATTTTGGTCAAAAATGAAAATTTCAAAAGTGCCCCAATTTCTGCTTTAAACTTTAGGTACTATCCCAAAATGTATCACTGAGGTGACAGAAGTTGATTTCGGAGCATCATTTTTGAACAGGAGCTTCAACCATTTTGTGGCATATGAGAAATTCCCTAAGCCCCGGACCTGTCGATTTTGGTCAAAAATGAAAATTTCAAAAGTGCCCCAATTTCTGCTTTAAACTTTAGGTACTATCCCAAAATGTATCACTGAGGTGACAGAAGTTGATTTCGGAGCATCATTTTTGAACAGGAGCTTCTACCGTTTTGTGGCATATGAGAAATTCCCTAAGCCCCGGACCTGCCGATTTTGGTCAAAAATGAAAATTTCAAAAGTGCCCCAATTTCTGCTTTAAACTTTAGGTACTATCCCAAAATGTATCACTGAGGTGACAGAAGTTGATTTCGGAGCATCATTTTTGAACAGGAGCTTCAACCGTTTTGTGGCATATGAGAAATTCCCTAAGCCCCGGACCTGTCGATTTTGGTCAAAAATGAAAATTTCAAAAGTGCCCCAATTTCTGCTTTAAACTTTAGGTACTATCCCAAAATGTATCACTGAGGTGACAGAAGTTGATTTCGGAGCATCATTTTTGAACAGGAGCTTCAACCGTTTTGTGGCATATGAGAAATTCCCTAAGCCCCGGACCTGTCGATTTTGGTCAAAAATGAAAATTTCAAAAGTGCCCCAATTTCTGCTTTAAACTTTAGGTACTATCCCAAAATGTATCACTGAGGTGACAGAAGTTGATTTCGGAGCATCATTTTTGAACAGGAGCTTCTACCGTTTTGTGGCATATGAGAAATTCCCTAAGCCCCGGACCTGTCGATTTTGGTCAAAAATGAAAATTTCAAAAGTGCCCCAATTTCTGCTTTAAACTTTAGGTACTATCCCAAAATGTATCACTGAGGTGACAGAAGTTGATTTCGGAGCATCATTTTTGAACAGGAGCTTCAACCGTTTTGTGGCATATGAGAAATTCCCTAAGCCCCGGACCTGTCGATTTTGGTCAAAAATGAAAATTTCAAAAGTGCCCCAATTTCTGCTTTAAACTTTAGGTACTATCCCAAAATGTATCACTGAGGTGACAGAAGTTGATTTTGGAGCATCATTTTTGAAAAGGAGCTTCTACCGTTTTGTGGCATATGAGAAATTCCCTAAGCCCCGGACCTGTCGATTTTGGTCAAAAATGAAAATTTCAAAAGTGCCCCAATTTCTGCTTTAAACTTTAGGTACTATCCCAAAATGTATCACTGAGGTGACAGAAGTTGATTTCGGAGCATCATTTTTGAACAGGAGCTTCAACCGTTTTGTGGCATATGAGAAATTCCCTAAGCCCCGGACCTGTCGATTTTGGTCAAAAATGAAAATTTCAAAAGTGCCCCAATTTCTGCTTTAAACTTTAGGTACTATCCCAAAATGTATCACTGAGGTGACAGAAGTTGATTTCGGAGCATCATTTTTGAACAGGAGCTTCAACCGTTTTGTGGCATATGAGAAATTCCCTAAGCCCCGGACCTGTCGATTTTGGTCAAAAATGAAAATTTCAAAAGTGCCCCAATTTCTGCTTTAAACTTTAGGTACTATCCCAAAATGTATCACTGAGGTGACAGAAGTTGATTTCGGAGCATCATTTTTGAACAGGAGCTTCAACCATTTTGTGGCATATGAGAAATTCCCTAAGCCCCGGACCTGTCGATTTTGGTCAAAAATGAAAATTTCAAAAGTGCCCCAATTTCTGCTTTAAACTTTAGGTACTATCCCAAAATGTATCACTGAGGTGACAGAAGTTGATTTCGGAGCATCATTTTTGAACAGGAGCTTCTACCGTTTTGTGGCATATGAGAAATTCCCTAAGCCCCGGACCTGTCGATTTTGGTCAAAAATGAAAATTTCAAAAGTGCCCCAATTTCTGCTTTAAACTTTAGGTACTATCCCAAAATGTATCACTGAGGTGACAGAAGTTGATTTCGGAGCATCATTTTTGAACAGGAGCTTCAACCATTTTGTGGCATATGAGAAATTCCCTAAGCCCCGGACCTGTCGATTTTGGTCAAAAATGAAAATTTCAAAAGTGCCCCAATTTCTGCTTTAAACTTTAGGTACTATCCCAAAATGTATCACTGAGGTGACAGAAGTTGATTTCGGAGCATCATTTTTGAACAGGAGCTTCTACCGTTTTGTGGCATATGAGAAATTCCCTAAGCCCCGGACCTGCGATTTTGGTCAAAAATGAAAATTTCAAAAGTGCCCCAATTTCTGCTTTAAACTTTAGGTACTATCCCAAAATGTATCACTGAGGTGACAGAAGTTGATTTCGGAGCATCATTTTTGAACAGGAGCTTCAACCGTTTTGTGGCATATGAGAAATTCCCTAAGCCCCGGACCTGTCGATTTTGGTCAAAAATGAAAATTTCAAAAGTGCCCCAATTTCTGCTTTAAACTTTAGGTACTATCCCAAAATGTATCACTGAGGTGACAGAAGTTGATTTCGGAGCATCATTTTTGAACAGGAGCTTCAACCGTTTTGTGGCATATGAGAAATTCCCTAAGCCCCGGACCTGTCGATTTTGGTCAAAAATGAAAATTTCAAAAGTGCCCCAATTTCTGCTTTAAACTTTAGGTACTATCCCAAAATGTATCACTGAGGTGACAGAAGTTGATTTCGGAGCATCATTTTTGAACAGGAGCTTCTACCGTTTTGTGGCATATGAGAAATTCCCTAAGCCCCGGACCTGTCGATTTTGGTCAAAAATGAAAATTTCAAAAGTGCCCCAATTTCTGCTTTAAACTTTAGGTACTATCCCAAAATGTATCACTGAGGTGACAGAAGTTGATTTCGGAGCATCATTTTTGAACAGGAGCTTCAACCGTTTTGTGGCATATGAGAAATTCCCTAAGCCCCGGACCTGTCGATTTTGGTCAAAAATGAAAATTTCAAAAGTGCCCCAATTTCTGCTTTAAACTTTAGGTACTATCCCAAAATGTATCACTGAGGTGACAGAAGTTGATTTTGGAGCATCATTTTTGAAAAGGAGCTTCTACCGTTTTGTGGCATATGAGAAATTCCCTAAGCCCCGGACCTGTCGATTTTGGTCAAAAATGAAAATTTCAAAAGTGCCCCAATTTCTGCTTTAAACTTTAGGTACTATCCCAAAATGTATCACTGAGGTGACAGAAGTTGATTTCGGAGCATCATTTTTGAACAGGAGCTTCAACCGTTTTGTGGCATATGAGAAATTCCCTAAGCCCCGGACCTGTCGATTTTGGTCAAAAATGAAAATTTCAAAAGTGCCCCAATTTCTGCTTTAAACTTTAGGTACTATCCCAAAATGTATCACTGAGGTGACAGAAGTTGATTTCGGAGCATCATTTTTGAACAGGAGCTTCAACCGTTTTGTGGCATATGAGAAATTCCCTAAGCCCCGGACCTGTCGATTTTGGTCAAAAATGAAAATTTCAAAAGTGCCCCAATTTCTGCTTTAAACTTTAGGTACTATCCCAAAATGTATCACTGAGGTGACAGAAGTTGATTTCGGAGCATCATTTTTGAACAGGAGCTTCTACCGTTTTGTGGCATATGAGAAATTCCCTAAGCCCCGGACCTGTCGATTTTGGTCAAAAATGAAAATTTCAAAAGTGCCCCAATTTCTGCTTTAAACTTTAGGTACTATCCCAAAATGTATCACTGAGGTGACAGAAGTTGATTTCGGAGCATCATTTTTGAACAGGAGCTTCAACCGTTTTGTGGCATATGAGAAATTCCCTAAGCCCCGGACCTGTCGATTTTGGTCAAAAATGAAAATTTCAAAAGTGCCCCAATTTCTGCTTTAAACTTTAGGTACTATCCCAAAATGTATCACTGAGGTGACAGTTGTTGATTTCGGAGCATCATTTTTGAACAGGAGCTTAAACCGTTTTGTGGCATATGAGAAATTCCCTAAGCCCCGGACCTGTCGATTTTGGTCAAAAATGAAAATTTCAAAAGTGCCCCAATTTCTGCTTTAAACTTTAGGTACTATCCCAAAATGTATCACTGAGGTGACAGAAGTTGATTTCGGAGCATCATTTTTGAACAGGAGCTTCAACCGTTTTGTGGCATATGAGAAATTTCCTAAGCCCCGGACCTGTCGATTTTGGTCAAAAATGAAAATTTCAAAAGTGCCCCAATTTCTGCTTTAAACTTTAGGTACTATCCCAAAATGTATCACTGAGGTGACAGAAGTTGATTTCGGAGCATCATTTTTGAACAGGAGCTTCAACCGTTTTGTGGCATATGAGAAATTTCCTAAGCCCCGGACCTGTCGATTTTGGTCAAAAATGAAAATTTCAAAAGTGCCCCAATTTCTGCTTTAAACTTTAGGTACTATCCCAAAATGTATCACTGAGGTGACAGAAGTTGATTTCGGAGCATCATTTTTGAACAGGAGCTTCAACCGTTTTGTGGCATATGAGAAATTCCCTAAGCCCCGGACCTGTCGATTTTGGTCAAAAATGAAAATTTCAAAAGTGCCCCAATTTCTGCTTTAAACTTTAGGTACTATCCCAAAATGTATCACTGAGGTGACAGAAGTTGATTTCGGAGCATCATTTTTGAACTGGAGCTTCTACCGTTTTGTGGCATATGAGAAATTCCTTAAGCACCGGACCTGTCGATTTTGGTCAAAAATGAAAATTTCAAAAGTGCCCCAATTTCTGCTTTAAACTTTAGGTACTATCCCAAAATGTATCACTGAGGTGACAGAAGTTGATTTCGGAGCATCATTTTTGAACAGGAGCTTCTACCGTTTTGTGGCATATGAGAAATTCCCTAAGCACCGGACCTGTCGATTTTGGTCAAAAATGAAAATTTCAAAAGTGCCCCAATTTCTGCTTTAAACTTTAGGTACTATCCCAAAATGTATCACTGAGGTGACAGAAGTTGATTTCGGAGCATCATTTTTGAACAGGAGCTTCAACCGTTTTGTGGCATATGAGAAATTCCCTAAGCCCCGGACCTGTCGATTTTGGTCAAAAATGAAAATTTCAAAAGTGCCCCAATTTCTGCTTTAAACTTTAGGTACTATCCCAAAATGTATCACTGAAGTGACAGAAGTTGATTTCGGAGCATCATTTTTGAACAGGAGCTTCAACCGTTTTGTGGCATATGAGAAATTCCCTAAGCCCCGGACCTGTCGATTTTGGTCAAAAATGAAAATTTCAAAAGTGCCACAATTTCTGCTTTAAACTTTAGGTACTATCCCAAAATGTATCACTGAGGTGACAGAAGTTGATTTCGGAGCATCATTTTTGAACAGGAGCTTCAACCGTTTTGTGGCATATGAGAAATTCCCTAAGCCCCGGACCTGTCGATTTTGGTCAAAAATGAAAATTTCAAAAGTGCCCCAATTTCTGCTTTAAACTTTAGGTACTATCCCAAAATGTATCACTGAGGTGACAGAAGTTGATTTCGGAGCATCATTTTTGAACAGGAGCTTCAACCGTTTTGTGGCATATGAGAAATTCCCTAAGCCCCGGACCTGTCGATTTTGGTCAAAAATGAAAATTTCAAAAGTGCCCCAATTTCTGCTTTAAACTTTAGGTACTATCCCAAAATGTATCACTGAGGTGACAGAAGTTGATTTTGGAGCATCATTTTTGAAAAGGAGCTTCTACCGTTTTGTGGCATATGAGAAATTCCCTAAGCCCCGGACCTGTCGATTTTGGTCAAAAATGAAAATTTCAAAAGTGCCCCAATTTCTGCTTTATACTTTAGGTACTATCCCAAAATGTATCACTGAGGTGACAGAAGTTGATTTCGGAGCATCATTTTTGAACAGGAGCTTCAACCGTTTTGTGGCATATGAGAAATTCCCTAAGCCCCGGACCTGTCGATTTTGGTCAAAAATGAAAATTTCAAAAGTGCCCCAATTTCTGCTTTAAACTTTAGGTACTATCCCAAAATGTATCACTGAGGTGACAGAAGTTGATTTCGGAGCATCATTTTTGAACAGGAGCTTCTACCGTTTTGTGGCATATGAGAAATTCCCTAAGCACCGGACCTGTCGATTTTGGTCAAAAATGAAAATTTCAAAAGTGCCCCAATTTCTGCTTTAAACTTTAGGTACTATCCCAAAATGTATCACTGAGGTGACAGAAGTTGATTTCGGAGCATCATTTTTGAACAGGAGCTTCAACCGTTTTGTGGCATATGAGAAATTCCCTAAGCCCCGGACCTGTCGATTTTGGTCAAAAATGAAAATTTCAAAAGTGCCCCAATTTCTGCTTTAAACTTTAGGTACTATCCCAAAATGTATCACTGAGGTGACAGAAGTTGATTTCGGAGCATCATTTTTGAACAGGAGCTTCAACCATTTTGTGGCATATGAGAAATTCCCTAAGCCCCGGACCTGTCGATTTTGGTCAAAAATGAAAATTTCAAAAGTGCCCCAATTTCTGCTTTAAACTTTAGGTACTATCCCAAAATGTATCACTGAGGTGACAGAAGTTGATTTCGGAGCATCATTTTTGAACAGGAGCTTCTACCGTTTTGTGGCATATGAGAAATTCCCTAAGCCCCGGACCTGTCGATTTTGGTCAAAAATGAAAATTTCAAAAGTGCCCCAATTTCTGCTTTAAACTTTAGGTACTATCCCAAAATGTATCACTGAGGTGACAGAAGTTGATTTCGGAGCATCATTTTTGAACAGGAGCTTCTACCGTTTTGTGGCATATGAGAAATTCCCTAAGCCCCGGACCTGCCGATTTTGGTCAAAAATGAAAATTTCAAAAGTGCCCCAATTTCTGCTTTAAACTTTAGGTACTATCCCAAAATGTATCACTGAGGTGACAGAAGTTGATTTCGGAGCATCATTTTTGAACAGGAGCTTCAACCGTTTTGTGGCATATGAGAAATTCCCTAAGCCCCGGACCTGTCGATTTTGGTCAAAAATGAAAATTTCAAAAGTGCCCCAATTTCTGCTTTAAACTTTAGGTACTATCCCAAAATGTATCACTGAGGTGACAGAAGTTGATTTCGGAGCATCATTTTTGAACAGGAGCTTCAACCGTTTTGTGGCATATGAGAAATTCCCTAAGCCCCGGACCTGTCGATTTTGGTCAAAAATGAAAATTTCAAAAGTGCCCCAATTTCTGCTTTAAATTTTAGGTACTATCCCAAAATGTATCACTGAGGTGACAGAAGTTGATTTCGGAGCATCATTTTTGAACAGGAGCTTCTACCGTTTTGTGGCATATGAGAAATTCCCTAAGCCCCGGACCTGTCGATTTTGGTCAAAAATGAAAATTTCAAAAGTGCCCCAATTTCTGCTTTAAACTTTAGGTACTATCCCAAAATGTATCACTGAGGTGACAGAAGTTGATTTCGGAGCATCATTTTTGAACAGGAGCTTCTACCGTTTTGTGGCATATGAGAAATTCCCTAAGCCCCGGACCTGCCGATTTTGGTCAAAAATGAAAATTTCAAAAGTGCCCCAATTTCTGCTTTAAACTTTAGGTACTATCCCAAAATGTATCACTGAGGTGACAGAAGTTGATTTCGGAGCATCATTTTTGAACAGGAGCTTCAACCGTTTTGTGGCATATGAGAAATTCCCTAAGCCCCGGACCTGTCGATTTTGGTCAAAAATGAAAATTTCAAAAGTGCCCCAATTTCTGCTTTAAACTTTAGGTACTATCCCAAAATGTATCACTGAGGTGACAGAAGTTGATTTCGGAGCATCATTTTTGAACAGGAGCTTCAACCGTTTTGTGGCATATGAGAAATTCCCTAAGCCCCGGACCTGTCGATTTTGGTCAAAAATGAAAATTTCAAAAGTGCCCCAATTTCTGCTTTAAACTTTAGGTACTATCCCAAAATGTATCATTGAGGTGACAGAAGTTGATTTCGGAGCATCATTTTTGAACAGGAGCTTCTACCGTTTTGTGGCATATGAGAAATTCCCTAAGCCCCGGACCTGTCGATTTTGGTCAAAAATGAAAATTTCAAAAGTGCCCCAATTTCTGCTTTAAACTTTAGGTACTATCCCAAAATGTATCACTGAGGTGACAGAAGTTGATTTCGGAGCATCATTTTTGAACAGGAGCTTCAACCGTTTTGTGGCATATGAGAAATTCCCTAAGCCCCGGACCTGTCGATTTTGGTCAAAAATGAAAATTTCAAACGTGCCCCAATTTCTGCTTAAAACTGTAGGTACTATCCCAAAATGTATCACTGAGGTGACAGAAGTTGATTTCGGAGCATCATTTTTGAACAGGAGCTTCTACCGTTTTGTGGCATATGAGAAATTCCCTAAGCCCCGGACCTGTCGATTTTGGTCAAAAATGAAAATTTCAAAAGTGCCCCAATTTCTGCTTTAAACTTTAGGTACTATCCCAAAATGTATCACTGAGGTGACAGAAGTTGATTTCGGAGCATCATTTTTGAACAGGAGCTTCAACCGTTTTGTGGCATATGAGAAATTCCCTAAGCCCCGGACCTGTCGATTTTGGTCAAAAATGAAAATTTCAAACGTGCCCCAATTTCTGCTTTAAACTTTAGGTACTATCCCAAAATGTATCACTGAGGTGACAGAAGTTGATTTCGGAGCATCATTTTTGAACAGGAGCTTCAACCGTTTTGTGGCATATGAGAAATTCCCTAAGCCCCGGACCTGTCGATTTTGGTCAAAAATGAAAATTTCAAAAGTGCCCCAATTTCTGCTTTAAACTTTAGGTACTATCCCAAAATGTATCACTGAGGTGACAGAAGTTGATTTCGGAGCATCATTTTTGAACAGGAGCTTCAACCGTTTTGTGGCATATGAGAAATTCCCTAAGCCCCGGACCTGTCGATTTTGGTCAAAAATGAAAATTTCAAAAGTGCCCCAATTTCTGCTTTAAACTTTAGGTACTATCCCAAAATGTATCACTGAGGTGACAGAAGTTGATTTTGGAGCATCATTTTTGAAAAGGAGCTTCTACCGTTTTGTGGCATATGAGAAATTCCCTAAGCCCCGGACCTGTCGATTTTGGTCAAAAATGAAAATTTCAAAAGTGCCCAATTTCTGCTTTATACTTTAGGTACTATCCCAAAATGTATCACTGAGGTGACAGAAGTTGATTTCGGAGCATCATTTTTGAACAGGAGCTTCAACCGTTTTGTGGCATATGAGAAATTCCCTAAGCCCCGGACCTGTCGATTTTGGTCAAAAATGAAAATTTCAAAAGTGCCCCAATTTCTGCTTTAAACTTTAGGTACTATCCCAAAATGTATCACTGAGGTGACAGAAGTTGATTTCGGAGCATCATTTTTGAACAGGAGCTTCTACCGTTTTGTGGCATATGAGAAATTCCCTAAGCACCGGACCTGTCGATTTTGGTCAAAAATGAAAATTTCAAAGTGCCCCAATTTCTGCTTTAAACTTTAGGTACTATCCCAAAATGTATCACTGAGGTGACAGAAGTTGATTTCGGAGCATCATTTTTGAACAGGAGCTTCAACCGTTTTGTGGCATATGAGAAATTCCCCTAAGCCCCGGACCTGTCGATTTTGGTCAAAAATGAAAATTTCAAAAGTGCCCCAATTTCTGCTTTAAACTTTAGGTACTATCCCAAAATGTATCACTGAGGTGACAGAAGTTGATTTCGGAGCATCATTTTTGAACAGGAGCTTCTACCGTTTTGTGGCATATGAGAAATTCCCTAAGCCCCGGACCTGTCGATTTTGGTCAAAAATGAAAATTTCAAAAGTGCCCCAATTTCTGCTTTAAACTTTAGGTACTATCCCAAAATGTATCACTGAGGTGACAGAAGTTGATTTCGGAGCATCATTTTTGAACAGGAGCTTCTACCGTTTTGTGGCATATGAGAAATTCCCTAAGCCCCGGACCTGCCGATTTTGGTCAAAAATGAAAATTTCAAAGTGCCCCAATTTCTGCTTTAAACTTTAGGTACTATCCCAAAATGTATCACTGAGGTGACAGAAGTTGATTTCGGAGCATCATTTTTGAACAGGAGCTTCAACCGTTTTGTGGCATATGAGAAATTCCCTAAGCCCCGGACCTGTCGATTTTGGTCAAAAATGAAAATTTCAAAAGTGCCCCAATTTCTGCTTTAAACTTTAGGTACTATCCCAAAATGTATCACTGAGGTGACAGAAGTTGATTTCGGAGCATCATTTTTGAACAGGAGCTTCTACCGTTTTGTGGCATATGAGAAATTCCCTAAGCCCCGGACCTGCCGATTTTGGTCAAAAATGAAAATTTCAAAAGTGCCCCAATTTCTGCTTTAAACTTTAGGTACTATCCCAAAATGTATCACTGAGGTGACAGAAGTTGATTTCGGAGCATCATTTTTGAACAGGAGCTTCAACCGTTTTGTGGCATATGAGAAATTCCCTAAGCCCCGGACCTGTCGATTTTGGTCAAAAATGAAAATTTCAAAAGTGCCCCAATTTCTGCTTTAAACTTTAGGTACTATCCCAAAATGTATCACTGAGGTGACAGAAGTGATTTCGGAGCATCATTTTTGAACAGGAGCTTCAACCGTTTTGTGGCATATGAGAAATTCCCTAAGCCCCGGACCTGTCGATTTTGGTCAAAAATGAAAATTTCAAAAGTGCCCCAATTTCTGCTTTAAACTTTAGGTACTATCCCAAAATGTATCACTGAGGTGACAGAAGTTGATTTCGGAGCATCATTTTTGAACAGGAGCTTCAACCGTTTTGTGGCATATGAGAAATTCCCTAAGCCCCGGACCTGTCGATTTTGGTCAAAAATGAAAATTTCAAAAGTGCCCCAATTTCTGCTTTATACTTTAGGTACTATCCCAAAATGTATCACTGAGGTGACAGAAGTTGATTTCGGAGCATCATTTTTGAACAGGAGCTTCAACCGTTTTGTGGCATATGAGAAATTCCCTAAGCCCCGGACCTGTCGATTTTGGTCAAAAATGAAAATTTCAAAAGTGCCCCAATTTCTGCTTTAAACTTTAGGTACTATCCAAAATGTATCACTGAGGTGACAGAAGTTGATTTCGGAGCATCATTTTTGAACAGGAGCTTCTACCGTTTTGTGGCATATGAGAAATTCCCTAAGCACCGGACCTGTCGATTTTGGTCAAAAATGAAAATTTCAAAAGTGCCCCAATTTCTGCTTTAAACTTTAGGTACTATCCCAAAATGTATCACTGAGGTGACAGAAGTTGATTTCGGAGCATCATTTTTGAACAGGAGCTTCAACCGTTTTGTGGCATATGAGAAATTCCCTAAGCCCCGGACCTGTCGATTTTGGTCAAAAATGAAAATTTCAAAGTGCCCCAATTTCTGCTTTAAACTTTAGGTACTATCCCAAAATGTATCACTGAGGTGACAGAAGTTGATTTCGGAGCATCATTTTTGAACAGGAGCTTCTACCGTTTTGTGGCATATGAGAAATTCCCTAAGCCCCGGACCTGTCGATTTTGGTCAAAAATGAAAATTTCAAAAGTGCCCCAATTTCTGCTTTAAACTTTAGGTACTATCCCAAAATGTATCACTGAGGTGACAGAAGTTGATTTCGGAGCATCATTTTTGAACAGGAGCTTCTACCGTTTTGTGGCATATGAGAAATTCCCTAAGCCCCGGACCTGCCGATTTTGGTCAAAAATGAAAATTTCAAAAGTGCCCCAATTTCTGCTTTAAACTTTAGGTACTATCCCAAAATGTATCACTGAGGTGACAGAAGTTGATTTCGGAGCATCATTTTTGAACAGGAGCTTCAACCGTTTTGTGGCATATGAGAAATTCCCTAAGCCCCGGACCTGTCGATTTTGGTCAAAAATGAAAATTTCAAAAGTGCCCCAATTTCTGCTTTAAACTTTAGGTACTATCCCAAAATGTATCACTGAGGTGACAGAAGTTGATTTCGGAGCATCATTTTTGAACAGGAGCTTCTACCGTTTTGTGGCATATGAGAAATTCCCTAAGCCCCGGACCTGCCGATTTTGGTCAAAAATGAAAATTTCAAAAGTGCCCCAATTTCTGCTTTAAACTTTAGGTACTATCCCAAAATGTATCACTGAGGTGACAGAAGTTGATTTCGGAGCATCATTTTGAACAGGAGCTTCAACCGTTTTGTGGCATATGAGAAATTCCCTAAGCCCCGGACCTGTCGATTTTGGTCAAAAATGAAAATTTCAAAAGTGCCCCAATTTCTGCTTTAAACTTTAGGTACTATCCCCAAAATGTATCACTGAGGTGACAGAAGTTGATTTCGGAGCATCATTTTTGAACAGGAGCTTCAACCGTTTTGTGGCATATGAGAAATTCCCTAAGCCCCGGACCTGTCGATTTTGGTCAAAAATGAAAATTTCAAAAGTGCCCCAATTCTGCTTTAAACTTTAGGTACTATCCCAAAATGTATCACTGAGGTGACAGAAGTTGATTTCGGAGCATCATTTTTGAACAGGAGCTTCAACCGTTTTGTGGCATATGAGAAATTCCCTAAGCCCCGGACCTGTCGATTTTGGTCAAAAATGAAAATTTCAAACGTGCCCCAATTTCTGCTTAAAACTGAAGGTACTATCCCAAAATGTATCACTGAGGTGACAGAAGTTGATTTCGGAGCATCATTTTTGAACAGGAGCTTCTACCGTTTTGTGGCATATGAGAAATTCCCTAAGCCCCGGACCTGTCGATTTTGGTCAAAAATGAAAATTTCAAAAGTGCCCCAATTTCTGCTTTAAACTTTAGGTACTATCCCAAAATGTATCACTGAGGTGACAGAAGTTGATTTCGGAGCATCATTTTTGAACAGGAGCTTCAACCGTTTTGTGGCATATGAGAAATTCCCTAAGCCCCGGACCTGTCGATTTTGGTCAAAAATGAAAATTTCAAACGTGCCCCAATTTCTGCTTTAAACTTTAGGTACTATCCCAAAATGTATCACTGAGGTGACAGAAGTTGATTTCGGAGCATCATTTTTGAACAGGAGCTTCAACCGTTTTGTGGCATATGAGAAATTCCCTAAGCCCCGGACCTGTCGATTTTGGTCAAAAATGAAAATTTCAAAAGTGCCCCAATTTCTGCTTTAAACTTTAGGTACTATCCCAAAATGTATCACTGAGGTGACAGAAGTTGATTTCGGAGCATCATTTTTGAACAGGAGCTTCAACCGTTTTGTGGCATATGAGAAATTCCCTAAGCCCCGGACCTGTCGATTTTGGTCAAAAATGAAAATTTCAAAAGTGCCCCAATTTCTGCTTTAAACTTTAGGTACTATCCCAAAATGTATCACTGAGGTGACAGAAGTTGATTTTGGAGCATCATTTTTGAAAAGGAGCTTCTACCGTTTTGTGGCATATGAGAAATTCCCTAAGCCCCGGACCTGTCGATTTTGGTCAAAAATGAAAATTTCAAAAGTGCCCCAATTTCTGCTTTATACTTTAGGTACTATCCCAAAATGTATCACTGAGGTGACAGAAGTTGATTTCGGAGCATCATTTTTGAACAGGAGCTTCAACCGTTTTGTGGCATATGAGAAATTCCCTAAGCCCCGGACCTGTCGATTTTGGTCAAAAATGAAAATTTCAAAAGTGCCCCAATTTCTGCTTTAAACTTTAGGTACTATCCCAAAATGTATCACTGAGGTGACAGAAGTTGATTTCGGAGCATCATTTTTGAACAGGAGCTTCTACCGTTTTGTGGCATATGAGAAATTCCCTAAGCACCGGACCTGTCGATTTTGGTCAAAAATGAAAATTTCAAAAGTGCCCCAATTTCTGCTTTAAACTTTAGGTACTATCCCAAAATGTATCACTGAGGTGACAGAAGTTGATTTCGGAGCATCATTTTTGAACAGGAGCTTCAACCGTTTTGTGGCATATGAGAAATTCCCTAAGCCCCGGACCTGTCGATTTTGGTCAAAAATGAAAATTTCAAAAGTGCCCCAATTTCTGCTTTAAACTTTAGGTACTATCCCAAAATGTATCACTGAGGTGACAGAAGTTGATTTCGGAGCATCATTTTTGAACAGGAGCTTCTACCGTTTTGTGGCATATGAGAAATTCCCTAAGCCCCGGACCTGTCGATTTTGGTCAAAAATGAAAATTTCAAAAGTGCCCCAATTTCTGCTTTAAACTTTAGGTACTATCCCAAAATGTATCACTGAGGTGACAGAAGTTGATTTCGGAGCATCATTTTTGAACAGGAGCTTCTACCGTTTTGTGGCATATGAGAAATTCCCTAAGCCCCGGACCTGCCGATTTTGGTCAAAAATGAAAATTTCAAAAGTGCCCCAATTTCTGCTTTAAACTTTAGGTACTATCCCAAAATGTATCACTGAGGTGACAGAAGTTGATTTCGGAGCATCATTTTTGAACAGGAGCTTCAACCGTTTTGTGGCATATGAGAAATTCCCTAAGCCCCGGACCTGTCGATTTTGGTCAAAAATGAAAATTTCAAAAGTGCCCCAATTTCTGCTTTAAACTTTAGGTACTATCCCAAAATGTATCACTGAGGTGACAGAAGTTGATTTCGGAGCATCATTTTTGAACAGGAGCTTCAACCGTTTTGTGGCATATGAGAAATTCCCTAAGCCCCGGACCTGTCGATTTTGGTCAAAAATGAAAATTTCAAAAGTGCCCCAATTTCTGCTTTAAACTTTAGGTACTATCCCAAAATGTATCACTGAGGTGACAGAAGTTGATTTCGGAGCATCATTTTTGAACAGGAGCTTCTACCGTTTTGTGGCATATGAGAAATTCCCTAAGCCCCGGACCTGTCGATTTTGGTCAAAAATGAAAATTTCAAAAGTGCCCCAATTTCTGCTTTAAACTTTAGGTACTATCCCAAAATGTATCACTGAGGTGACAGAAGTTGATTTCGGAGCATCATTTTTGAACAGGAGCTTCAACCGTTTTGTGGCATATGAGAAATTCCCTAAGCCCCGGACCTGTCGATTTTGGTCAAAAATGAAAATTTCAAACGTGCCCCAATTTCTGCTTTAAACTTTAGGTACTATCCCAAAATGTATCACTGAGGTGACAGAAGTTGATTTCGGAGCATCATTTTTGAACAGGAGCTTCTACCGTTTTGTGGCATATGAGAAATTCCCTAAGCCCCGGACCTGTCGATTTTGGTCAAAAATGAAAATTTCAAAAGTGCCCCAATTTCTGCTTTAAACTTTAGGTACTATCCCAAAATGTATCACTGAGGTGACAGAAGTTGATTTCGGAGCATCATTTTTGAACAGGAGCTTCAACCGTTTTGTGGCATATGAGAAATTCCCTAAGCCCCGGACCTGTCGATTTTGGTCAAAAATGAAAATTTCAAACGTGCCCCAATTTCTGCTTTAAACTTTAGGTACTATCCCAAAATGTATCACTGAGGTGACAGAAGTTGATTTCGGAGCATCATTTTTGAACAGGAGCTTCAACCGTTTTGTGGCATATGAGAAATTCCCTAAGCCCCGGACCTGTCGATTTTGGTCAAAAATGAAAATTTCAAAAGTGCCCCAATTTCTGCTTTAAACTTTAGGTACTATCCCAAAATGTATCACTGAGGTGACAGAAGTTGATTTCGGAGCATCATTTTTGAACAGGAGCTTCAACCGTTTTGTGGCATATGAGAAATTCCCTAAGCCCCGGACCTGTCGATTTTGGTCAAAAATGAAAATTTCAAAAGTGCCCCAATTTCTGCTTTAAACTTTAGGTACTATCCCAAAATGTATCACTGAGGTGACAGAAGTTGATTTTGGAGCATCATTTTTGAAAAGGAGCTTCTACCGTTTTGTGGCATATGAGAAATTCCCTAAGCCCCGGACCTGTCGATTTTGGTCAAAAATGAAAATTTCAAAAGTGCCCCAATTTCTGCTTTAAACTTTAGGTACTATCCCAAAATGTATCACTGAGGTGACAGTTGTTGATTTCGGAGCATCATTTTTGAACAGGAGCTTCAACCGTTTTGTGGCATATGAGAAATTCCCTAAGCCCCGGACCTGTCGATTTTGGTCAAAAATGAAAATTTCAAAAGTGCCCCAATTTCTGCTTTAAACTTTAGGTACTATCCCAAAATGTATCACTGAGGTGACAGAAGTTGATTTCGGAGCATCATTTTTGAACAGGAGCTTCAACCGTTTTGTGGCATATAAGAAATTCCCTAAGCCCCGGACCTGTCGATTTTGGTCAAAAATGAAAATTTCAAAAGTGCCCCAATTTCTGCTTTAAACTTTAGGTACTATCCCAAAATGTATCACTGAGGTGACAAAAGTTGATTTCGGAGCATCATTTTTGAACAGGAGCTTCTACCGTTTTGTGGCATATGAGAAATTCCCTAAGCCCCGGACCTGTCGATTTTGGTCAAAAATGAAAATTTCAAAAGTGCCCCAATTTCTGCTTTAAACTTTAGGTACTATCCCAAAATGTATCACTGAGGTGACAGAAGTTGATTTCGGAGCATCATTTTTGAACAGGAGCTTCAACCGTTTTGTGGCATATAAGAAATTTCCTAAGCCCCGGACCTGTCGATTTTGGTCAAAAATGAAAATTTCAAAAGTGCCCCAATTTCTGCTTTAAACTTTAGGTACTATCCCAAAATGTATCACTGAGGTGACAGAAGTTGATTTCGGAGCATCATTTTTGAACAGGAGCTTCTACCGTTTTGTGGCATATGAGAAATTCCCTAAGCCCCGGACCTGTCGATTTTGGTCAAAAATGAAAATTTCAAAAGTGCCCCAATTTCTGCTTTAAACTTTAGGTACTATCCCAAAATGTATCACTGAGGTGACAGAAGTTGATTTCGGAGCATCATTTTTGAACAGGAGCTTCAACCATTTTGTGGCATATGAGAAATTCCCTAAGCCCCGGACCTGTCGATTTTGGTCAAAAATGAAAATTTCAAAAGTGCCCCAATTTCTGCTTTAAACTTTAGGTACTATCCCAAAATGTATCACTGAGGTGACAGAAGTTGATTTCGGAGCATCATTTTTGAACAGGAGCTTCTACCGTTTTGTGGCATATGAGAAATTCCCTAAGCCCCGGACCTGTCGATTTTGGTCAAAAATGAAAATTTCAAAAGTGCCCCAATTTCTGCTTTAAACTTTAGGTACTATCCCAAAATGTATCACTGAGGTGACAGAAGTTGATTTCGGAGCATCATTTTTGAACAGGAGCTTCAACCGTTTTGTGGCATATGAGAAATTCCCTAAGCCCCGGACCTGTCGATTTTGGTCAAAAATGAAAATTTCAAAAGTGCCCCAATTTCTGCTTTAAACTTTAGGTACTATCCCAAAATGTATCACTGAGGTGACAGAAGTTGATTTCGGAGCATCATTTTTGAACAGGAGCTTCTACCGTTTTGTGGCATATGAGAAATTCCCTAAGCCCCGGACCTGTCGATTTTGGTCAAAAATGAAAATGTCAAAAGTGCCCCAATTTCTGCTTTAAACTTTAGGTACTATCCCAAAATGTATCACTGAGGTGACAGTTGTTGATTTCGGAGCATCATTTTTGAACAGGAGCTTCTACCGTTTTGTGGCATATGAGAAATTCCCTAAGCCCCGGACCTGTCGATTTTGGTCAAAAATGAAAATTTCAAAAGTGCCCCAATTTCTGCTTTAAACTTCAGGTACTATCCCAAAATGTATCACTGAGGTGACAGAAGTTGATTTCGGAGCATCATTTTTGAACAGGAGCTTCTACCGTTTTGTGGCATATGAGAAATTCCCTAAGCACCGGACCTGTCGATTTTGGTCAAAAATGAAAATTTCAAAAGTGCCCCAATTTCTGCTTTAAACTTTAGGTACTATCCCAAAATGTATCACTGAGGTGACAGAAGTTGATTTCGGAGCATCATTTTTGAACAGGAGCTTCTACCGTTTTGTGGCATATGAGAAATTCCCTAAGCCCCGGACCTGTCGATTTTGGTCAAAAATGAAAATTTCAAAAGTGCCCCAATTTCTGCTTTAAACTTCAGGTACTATCCCAAAATGTATCACTGAGGTGACAGAAGTTGATTTCGGAGCATCATTTTTGAACAGGAGCTTCTACCGTTTTGTGGCATATGAGAAATTCCCTAAGCACCGGACCTGTCGATTTTGGTCAAAAATGAAAATTTCAAAAGTGCCCCAATTTCTGCTTTAAACTTTAGGTACTATCCCAAAATGTATCACTGAGGTGACAGAAGTTGATTTCGGAGCATCATTTTTGAACAGGAGCTTCAACCGTTTTGTGGCATATGAGAAATTCCCTAAGCCCCGGACCTGTCGATTTTGGTCAAAAATGAAAATTTCAAAAGTGCCCCAATTTCTGCTTTAAACTTTAGGTACTATCCCAAAATGTATCACTGAGGTGACAGAAGTTGATTTCGGAGCATCATTTTTGAACAGGAGCTTCTACCGTTTTGTGGCATTTGAGAAATTCCCTAAGCCCCGGACCTGTCGATTTTGGTCAAAAATGAAAATTTCAAAAGTGCCCCAATTTCTGCTTTAAACTTTAGGTACTATCCCAAAATGTATCACTGAGGTGACAGAAGTTGATTTCGGAGCATCATTTTTGAACAGGAGCTTCTACCGTTTTGTGGCATATGAGAAATTCCCTAAGCCCCGGACCTGTCGATTTTGGTCAAAAATGAAAATGTCAAAAGTGCCCCAATTTCTGCTTTAAACTTTAGGTACTATCCCAAAATGTATCACTGAGGTGACAGTTGTTGATTTCGGAGCATCATTTTTTAACAGGAGCTTCTACCGTTTTGTGGCATATGAGAAATTCCCTAAGCCCCGGACCTGTCAATTTTGGTCAAAAATGAAAATTTCAAAAGTGCCCCAATTTCTGCTTTAAACTTTAGGTACTATCCCAAAATGTATCACTGAGGTGACAGAAGTTGATTTCGGAGCATCATTTCTGAACAGGAGCTTCAACCGTTTTGTGGCATATAAGAAATTCCCTAAGCCCCGGACCTGTCGATTTTGGTCAAAAATGAAAATTTCAAAAGTGCCCCAATTTCTGCTTTAAACTTTAGGTACTATCCCAAAATGTATCACTGAGGTGACAGAAGTTGATTTCGGAGCATCATTTTTGAACAGGAGCTTCAACCGTTTTGTGGCATATGAGAAATTCCCTAAGCCCCGGACCTGTCGATTTTGGTCAAAAATGAAAATTTCAAAAGTGCCCCAATTTCTGCTTTAAACTTTAGGTACTATCCCAAAATGTATCACTGAGGTGACAGAAGTTGATTTCGGAGCATCATTTTTGAACAGGAGCTTCAACCGTTTTGTGGCATATGAGAAATTCCCTAAGCCCCGGACCTGTCGATTTTGGTCAAAAATGAAAATTTCAAAAGTGCCCCAATTTCTGCTTTAAACTTTAGGTACTATCCCAAAATGTATCACTGAGGTGACAGAAGTTGATTTCGGAGCATCATTTTTGAACAGGAGCTTCAACCATTTTGTGGCATATGAGAAATTCCCTAAGCCCCGGACCTGTCGATTTTGGTCAAAAATGAAAATTTCAAAAGTGCCCCAATTTCTGCTTTAAACTTTAGGTACTATCCCAAAATGTATCACTGAGGTGACAGAAGTTGATTTCGGAGCATCATTTTTGAACAGGAGCTTCAACCATTTTGTGGCATATGAGAAATTCCCTAAGCCCCGGACCTGTCGATTTTGGTCAAAAATGAAAATTTCAAAAGTGCCCCAATTTCTGCTTTAAACTTTAGGTACTATCCCAAAATGTATCACTGAGGTGACAGAAGTTGATTTCGGAGCATCATTTTTGAACAGGAGCTTCTACCGTTTTGTGGCATATGAGAAATTCCCTAAGCCCCGGACCTGCCGATTTTGGTCAAAAATGAAAATTTCAAAAGTGCCCCAATTTCTGCTTTAAACTTTAGGTACTATCCCAAAATGTATCACTGAGGTGACAGAAGTTGATTTCGGAGCATCATTTTTGAACAGGAGCTTCAACCGTTTTGTGGCATATGAGAAATTCCCTAAGCCCCGGACCTGTCGATTTTGGTCGAAAATGAAAATTTCAAAAGTGCCCCAATTTCTGCTTTAAACTTTAGGTACTATCCCAAAATGTATCACTGAGGTGACAGAAGTTGATTTCGGAGCATCATTTTTGAACAGGAGCTTCTACCGTTTTGTGGCATATGAGAAATTCCCTAAGCCCCGGACCTGTCGATTTTGGTCAAAAATGAAAATTTCAAAAGTGCCCCAATTTCTGCTTTAAACTTTAGGTACTATCCCAAAATGTATCACTGAGGTGACAGAAGTTGATTTCGGAGCATCATTTTTGAACAGGAGCTTCAACCGTTTTGTGGCATATGAGAAATTCCCTAAGCCCCGGACCTGTCGATTTTGGTCAAAAATGAAAATTTCAAAAGTGCCCCAATTTCTGCTTTAAACTTTAGGTACTATCCCAAAATGTATCACTGAGGTGACAGAAGTTGATTTTGGAGCATCATTTTTGAAAAGGAGCTTCTACCGTTTTGTGGCATATGAGAAATTCCCTAAGCCCCGGACCTGTCGATTTTGGTCAAAAATGAAAATTTCAAAAGTGCCCCAATTTCTGCTTTAAACTTTAGGTACTATCCCAAAATGTATCACTGAGGTGACAGAAGTTGATTTCGGAGCATCATTTTTGAACAGGAGCTTCTACCGTTTTGTGGCATATGAGAAATTCCCTAAGCACCGGACCTGTCGATTTTGGTCAAAAATGAAAATTTCAAAAGTGCCCCAATTTCTGCTTTAAACTTTAGGTACTATCCCAAAATGTATCACTGAGGTGACAGAAGTTGATTTCGGAGCATCATTTTTGAACAGGAGCTTCAACCGTTTTGTGGCATATGAGAAATTCCCTAAGCCCCGGACCTGTCGATTTTGGTCAAAAATGAAAATTTCAAAAGTGCCCCAATTTCTGCTTTAAACTTCAGGTACTATCCCAAAATGTATCACTGAGGTGACAGAAGTTGATTTCGGAGCATCATTTTTGAACAGGAGCTTCTACCGTTTTGTGGCATATGAGAAATTCCCTAAGCACCGGACCTGTCGATTTTGGTCAAAAATGAAAATTTCAAAAGTGCCCCAATTTCTGCTTTAAACTTTAGGTACTATCCCAAAATGTATCACTGAGGTGACAGAAGTTGATTTCGGAGCATCATTTTTGAACAGGAGCTTCAACCGTTTTGTGGCATATGAGAAATTCCCTAAGCCCCGGACCTGTCGATTTTGGTCAAAAATGAAAATTTCAAAAGTGCCCCAATTTCTGCTTTAAACTTTAGGTACTATCCCAAAATGTATCACTGAGGTGACAGAAGTTGATTTCGGAGCATCATTTTTGAACAGGAGCTTCTACCGTTTTGTGGCATTTGAGAAATTCCCTAAGCCCCGGACCTGTCGATTTTGGTCAAAAATGAAAATTTCAAAAGTGCCCCAATTTCTGCTTTAAACTTTAGGTACTATCCCAAAATGTATCACTGAGGTGACAGAAGTTGATTTCGGAGCATCATTTTTGAACAGGAGCTTCTACCGTTTTGTGGCATATGAGAAATTCCCTAAGCCCCGGACCTGTCGATTTTGGTCAAAAATGAAAATGTCAAAAGTGCCCCAATTTCTGCTTTAAACTTTAGGTACTATCCCAAAATGTATCACTGAGGTGACAGTTGTTGATTTCGGAGCATCATTTTTTAACAGGAGCTTCTACCGTTTTGTGGCATATGAGAAATTCCCTAAGCCCCGGACCTGTCAATTTTGGTCAAAAATGAAAATTTCAAAAGTGCCCCAATTTCTGCTTTAAACTTTAGGTACTATCCCAAAATGTATCACTGAGGTGACAGAAGTTGATTTCGGAGCATCATTTTTGAACAGGAGCTTCAACCGTTTTGTGGCATATAAGAAATTCCCTAAGCCCCGGACCTGTCGATTTTGGTCAAAAATGAAAATTTCAAAAGTGCCCCAATTTCTGCTTTAAACTTTAGGTACTATCCCAAAATGTATCACTGAGGTGACAGAAGTTGATTTCGGAGCATCATTTTTGAACAGGAGCTTCAACCGTTTTGTGGCATATGAGAAATTCCCTAAGCCCCGGACCTGTCGATTTTGGTCAAAAATGAAAATTTCAAAAGTGCCCCAATTTCTGCTTTAAACTTTAGGTACTATCCCAAAATGTATCACTGAGGTGACAGAAGTTGATTTCGGAGCATCATTTTTGAACAGGAGCTTCAACCGTTTTGTGGCATATGAGAAATTCCCTAAGCCCCGGACCTGTCGATTTTGGTCAAAAATGAAAATTTCAAAAGTGCCCCAATTTCTGCTTTAAACTTTAGGTACTATCCCAAAATGTATCACTGAGGTGACAGAAGTTGATTTCGGAGCATCATTTTTGAACAGGAGCTTCAACCATTTTGTGGCATATGAGAAATTCCCTAAGCCCCGGACCTGTCGATTTTGGTCAAAAATGAAAATTTCAAAAGTGCCCCAATTTCTGCTTTAAACTTTAGGTACTATCCCAAAATGTATCACTGAGGTGACAGAAGTTGATTTCGGAGCATCATTTTTGAACAGGAGCTTCAACCATTTTGTGGCATATGAGAAATTCCCTAAGCCCCGGACCTGTCGATTTTGGTCAAAAATGAAAATTTCAAAAGTGCCCCAATTTCTGCTTTAAACTTTAGGTACTATCCCAAAATGTATCACTGAGGTGACAGAAGTTGATTTCGGAGCATCATTTTTGAACAGGAGCTTCTACCGTTTTGTGGCATATGAGAAATTCCCTAAGCCCCGGACCTGTCGATTTTGGTCAAAAATGAAAATTTCAAAAGTGCCCCAATTTCTGCTTTAAACTTTAGGTACTATCCCAAAATGTATCACTGAGGTGACAGAAGTTGATTTCGGAGCATCATTTTTGAACAGGAGCTTCAACCATTTTGTGGCATATGAGAAATTCCCTAAGCCCCGGACCTGTCGATTTTGGTCAAAAATGAAAATTTCAAAAGTGCCCCAATTTCTGCTTTAAACTTTAGGTACTATCCCAAAATGTATCACTGAGGTGACAGAAGTTGATTTCGGAGCATCATTTTTGAACAGGAGCTTCTACCGTTTTGTGGCATATGAGAAATTCCCTAAGCCCCGGACCTGCCGATTTTGGTCAAAAATGAAAATTTCAAAAGTGCCCCAATTTCTGCTTTAAACTTTAGGTACTATCCCAAAATGTATCACTGAGGTGACAGAAGTTGATTTCGGAGCATCATTTTTGAACAGGAGCTTCAACCGTTTTGTGGCATATGAGAAATTCCCTAAGCCCCGGACCTGTCGATTTTGGTCAAAAATGAAAATTTCAAAAGTGCCCCAATTTCTGCTTTAAACTTTAGGTACTATCCCAAAATGTATCACTGAGGTGACAGAAGTTGATTTCGGAGCATCATTTTTGAACAGGAGCTTCAACCGTTTTGTGGCATATGAGAAATTCCCTAAGCCCCGGACCTGTCGATTTTGGTCGAAAATGAAAATTTCAAAAGTGCCCCAATTTCTGCTTTAAACTTTAGGTACTATCCCAAAATGTATCACTGAGGTGACAGAAGTTGATTTCGGAGCATCATTTTTGAACAGGAGCTTCTACCGTTTTGTGGCATATGAGAAATTCCCTAAGCCCCGCACCTGTCGATTTTGGTCAAAAATGAAAATTTCAAAAGTGCCCCAATTTCTGCTTTAAACTTTAGGTACTATCCCAAAATGTATCACTGAGGTGACAGAAGTTGATTTCGGAGCATCATTTTTGAACAGGAGCTTCAACCGTTTTGTGGCATATGAGAAATTCCCTAAGCCCCGGACCTGTCGATTTTGGTCAAAAATGAAAATTTCAAAAGTGCCCCAATTTCTGCTTTAAACTTTAGGTACTATCCCAAAATGTATCACTGAGGTGACAGAAGTTGATTTTGGAGCATCATTTTTGAAAAGGAGCTTCTACCGTTTTGTGGCATATGAGAAATTCCCTAAGCCCCGGACCTGTCGATTTTGGTCAAAAATGAAAATTTCAAAAGTGCCCCAATTTCTGCTTTAAACTTTAGGTACTATCCCAAAATGTATCACTGAGGTGACAGAAGTTGATTTCGGAGCATCATTTTTGAACAGGAGCTTCAACCGTTTTGTGGCATATGAGAAATTCCCTAAGCCCCGGACCTGTCGATTTTGGTCAAAAATGAAAATTTCAAAAGTGCCCCAATTTCTGCTTTAAACTTTAGGTACTATCCCAAAATGTATCACTGAGGTGACAGAAGTTGATTTCGGAGCATCATTTTTGAACAGGAGCTTCTACCGTTTTGTGGCATATGAGAAATTCCCTAAGCACCGGACCTGTCGATTTTGGTCAAAAATGAAAATTTCAAAAGTGCCCCAATTTCTGCTTTAAACTTTAGGTACTATCCCAAAATGTATCACTGAGGTGACAGAAGTTGATTTCGGAGCATCATTTTTGAACAGGAGCTTCAACCGTTTTGTGGCATATGAGAAATTCCCTAAGCCCCGGACCTGTCGATTTTGGTCAAAAATGAAAATTTCAAAAGTGCCCCAATTTCTGCTTTAAACTTTAGGTACTATCCCAAAATGTATCACTGAGGTGACAGAAGTTGATTTCGGAGCATCATTTTTGAACAGGAGCTTCTACCGTTTTGTGGCATATGAGAAATTCCCTAAGCCCCGGACCTGTCGATTTTGGTCAAAAATGAAAATTTCAAACGTGCCCCAATTTCTGCTTTAAACTTTAGGTACTATCCCAAAATGTATCACTGAGGTGACAGAAGTTGATTTCGGAGCATCATTTTTGAACAGGAGCTTCAACCGTTTTGTGGCATATGAGAAATTCCCTAAGCCCCGGACCTGTCGATTTTGGTCAAAAATGAAAATTTCAAAAGTGCCCCAATTTCTGCTTTAAACTTTAGGTACTATCCCAAAATGTATCACTGAGGTGACAGAAGTTGATTTCGGAGCATCATTTTTGAACAGGAGCTTCAACCGTTTTGTGGCATATGAGAAATTCCCTAAGCCCCGGACCTGTCGATTTTGGTCAAAAATGAAAATTTCAAAAGTGCCCCAATTTCTGCTTTAAACTTTAGGTACTATCCCAAAATGTATCACTGAGGTGACAGAAGTTGATTTTGGAGCATCATTTTTGAAAAGGAGCTTCTACCGTTTTGTGGCATATGAGAAATTCCCTAAGCCCCGGAACTGTCGATTTTGGTCAAAAATGAAAATTTCAAAAGTGCCCCAATTTCTGCTTTATACTTTAGGTACTATCCCAAAATGTATCACTG
The DNA here is from genome assembly GCF_028390025.1 of Pseudophryne corroboree. Classification (NCBI taxonomy): domain Eukaryota; kingdom Metazoa; phylum Chordata; class Amphibia; order Anura; family Myobatrachidae; genus Pseudophryne; species Pseudophryne corroboree. The sequence goes on from NW_026968405.1 coordinate 34,107, forward strand.
AGGTGACAGAAGTTGATTTCGGAGCATCATTTTTGAACAGGAGCTTCAACCGTTTTGTGGCATATGAGAAATTCCCTAAGCCCCGGACCTGTCGATTTTGGTCAAAAATGAAAATTTCAAAAGTGCCCCAATTTCTGCTTTAAACTTTAGGTACTATCCCAAAATGTATCACTGAGGTGACAGAAGTTGATTTCGGAGCATCATTTTTGAACAGGAGCTTCTACCGTTTTGTGGCATATGAGAAATTCCCTAAGCCCCGGACCTGTCGATTTTGGTCAAAAATGAAAATTTCAAAAGTGCCCCAATTTCTGCTTTAAACTTTAGGTACTATCCCAAAATGTATCACTGAGGTGACAGAAGTTGATTTCGGAGCATCATTTTTGAACAGGAGCTTCAACCATTTTGTGGCATATGAGAAATTCCCTAAGCCCCGGACCTGTCGATTTTGGTCAAAAATGAAAATTTCAAAAGTGCCCCAATTTCTGCTTTAAACTTTAGGTACTATCCCAAAATGTATCACTGAGGTGACAGAAGTTGATTTCGGAGCATCATTTTTGAACAGGTGCTTCTACCGTTTTGTGGCATATGAGAAATTCCCTAAGCCCCGGACCTGTCGATTTTGGTCAAAAATGAAAATTTCAAAAGTGCCCCAATTTCTGCTTTAAACTTTAGGTACTATCCCAAAATGTATCACTGAGGTGACAGAAGTTGATTTCGGAGCATCATTTTTGAACAGGAGCTTCAACCGTTTTGTGGCATATAAGAAATTCCCTAAGCCCCGGACCTGTCGATTTTGGTCAAAAATGAAAATTTCAAAAGTGCCCCAATTTCTGCTTTAAACTTTAGGTACTATCCCAAAATGTATCACTGAGGTGACAGAAGTTGATTTCGGAGCATCATTTTTGAACAGGAGCTTCAACCATTTTGTGGCATATGAGAAATTCCCTAAGCCCCGGACCTGTCGATTTTGGTCAAAAATGAAAATTTCAAAAGTGCCCCAATTTCTGCTTTAAACTTTAGGTACTATCCCAAAATGTATCACTGAGGTGACAGAAGTTGATTTCGGAGCATCATTTTTGAACAGGAGCTTCAACCGTTTTGTGGCATATGAGAAATTCCCTAAGCCCCGGACCTGTCGATTTTGGTCAAAAATGAAAATTTCAAACGTGCCCCAATTTCTGCTTTAAACTTTAGGTACTATCCCAAAATGTATCACTGAGGTGACAGAAGTTGATTTCGGAGCATCATTTTTGAACAGGAGCTTCTACCGTTTTGTGGCATATGAGAAATTCCCTAAGCCCCGGACCTGTCGATTTTGGTCAAAAATGAAAATTTCAAAAGTGCCCCTATTTCTGCTTTAAACTTTAGGTACTATCCCAAAATGTATCACTGAGGTGACAGAAGTTGATTTCGGAGCATCATTTTTGAACAGGAGCTTCAACCATTTTGTGGCATATGAGAAATTCCCTAAGCCCCGGACCTGTCGATTTTGGTCAAAAATGAAAATTTCAAAAGTGCCCCAATTTCTGCTTTAAACTTTAGGTACTATCCCAAAATGTATCACTGAGGTGACAGAAGTTGATTTCGGAGCATCATTTTTGAACAGGAGCTTCTACCGTTTTGTGGCATATGAGAAATTCCCTAAGCCCCGGACCTGTCGATTTTGGTCAAAAATGAAAATTTCAAAAGTGCCCCAATTTCTGCTTTAAACTTTAGGTACTATCCCAAAATGTATCACTGAGGTGACAGTTGTTGATTTCGGAGCATCATTTTTGAACAGGAGCTTCTACCGTTTTGTGGCATATGAGAAATTCCCTAAGCCCCGGACCTGTCGATTTTGGTCAAAAATGAAAATTTCAAAAGTGCCCCAATTTCTGCTTTAAACTTTAGGTACTATCCCAAAATGTATCACTGAGGTGACAGAAGTTGATTTCGGAGCATCATTTTTGAACAGGAGCTTCAACCGTTTTGTGGCATATAAGAAATTCCCTAAGCCCCGGACCTGTCGATTTTGGTCAAAAATGAAAATTTCAAAAGTGCCCCAATTTCTGCTTTAAACTTTAGGTACTATCCCAAAATGTATCACTGAGGTGACAAAAGTTGATTTCGGAGCATCATTTTTGAACAGGAGCTTCTACCGTTTTGTGGCATATGAGAAATTCCCTAAGCCCCGGACCTGTCGATTTTGGTCAAAAATGAAAATTTCAAAAGTGCCCCAATTTCTGCTTTAAACTTTAGGTACTATCCCAAAATGTATCACTGAGGTGACAGAAGTTGATTTCGGAGCATCATTTTTGAACAGGAGCTTCAACCATTTTGTGGCATATGAGAAATTCCCTAAGCCCCGGACCTGTCGATTTTGGTCAAAAATGAAAATTTCAAAAGTGCCCCAATTTCTGCTTTAAACTTTAGGTACTATCCCAAAATGTATCACTGAGGTGACAGAAGTTGATTTCGGAGCATCATTTTTGAACAGGAGCTTCTACCGTTTTGTGGCATATGAGAAATTCCCTAAGCCCCGGACCTGTCGATTTTGGTCAAAAATGAAAATTTCAAAAGTGCCCCAATTTCTGCTTTAAACTTTAGGTACTATCCCAAAATGTATCACTGAGGTGACAGAAGTTGATTTCGGAGCATCATTTTTGAACAGGAGCTTCAACCGTTTTGTGGCATATGAGAAATTCCCTAAGCCCCGGACCTGTCGATTTTGGTCAAAAATGAAAATTTCAAAAGTGCCCCAATTTCTGCTTTAAACTTTAGGTACTATCCCAAAATGTATCACTGAGGTGACAGAAGTTGATTTCGGAGCATCATTTTTGAACAGGAGCTTCTACCGTTTTGTGGCATATGAGAAATTCCCTAAGCCCCGGACCTGTCGATTTTGGTCAAAAATGAAAATTTCAAAAGTGCCCCAATTTCTGCTTTAAACTTTAGGTACTATCCCAAAATGTATCACTGAGGTGACAGAAGTTGATTTCGGAGCATCATTTTTGAACAGGAGCTTCAACCGTTTTGTGGCATATAAGAAATTCCCTAAGCCCCGGACCTGTCGATTTTGGTCAAAAATGAAAATTTCAAAAGTGCCCCAATTTCTGCTTTAAACTTTAGGTACTATCCCAAAATGTATCACTGAGGTGACAGAAGTTGATTTCGGAGCATCATTTTTGAACAGGAGCTTCAACCGTTTTGTGGCATATGAGAAATTCCCTAAGCCCCGGACCTGTCGATTTTGGTCAAAAATGAAAATTTCAAAAGTGCCCCAATTTCTGCTTTAAACTTCAGGTACTATCCCAAAATGTATCACTGAGGTGACAGAAGTTGATTTCGGAGCATCATTTTTGAACAGGAGCTTCTACCGTTTTGTGGCATATGAGAAATTCCCTAAGCACCGGACCTGTCGATTTTGGTCAAAAATGAAAATTTCAAAAGTGCCCCAATTTCTGCTTTAAACTTTAGGTACTATCCCAAAATGTATCACTGAGGTGACAGAAGTTGATTTCGGAGCATCATTTTTGAACAGGAGCTTCAACCGTTTTGTGGCATATGAGAAATTCCCTAAGCCCCGGACCTGTCGATTTTGGTCAAAAATGAAAATTTCAAAAGTGCCCCAATTTCTGCTTTAAACTTTAGGTACTATCCCAAAATGTATCACTGAGGTGACAGAAGTTGATTTCGGAGCATCATTTTTGAACAGGAGCTTCTACCGTTTTGTGGCATATGAGAAATTCCCTAAGCCCCGGACCTGTCGATTTTGGTCAAAAATGAAAATTTCAAAAGTGCCCCAATTTCTGCTTTAAACTTTAGGTACTATCCCAAAATGTATCACTGAGGTGACAGTTGTTGATTTCGGAGCATCATTTTTGAACAGGAGCTTCTACCGTTTTGTGGCATATGAGAAATTCCCTAAGCCCCGGACCTGTCGATTTTGGTCAAAAATGAAAATTTCAAAAGTGCCCCAATTTCTGCTTTAAACTTTAGGTACTATCCCAAAATGTATCACTGAGGTGACAGAAGTTGATTTCGGAGCATCATTTTTGAACAGGAGCTTCAACCGTTTTGTGGCATATAAGAAATTCCCTAAGCCCCGGACCTGTCGATTTTGGTCAAAAATGAAAATTTCAAAAGTGCCCCAATTTCTGCTTTAAACTTTAGGTACTATCCCAAAATGTATCACTGAGGTGACAAAAGTTGATTTCGGAGCATCATTTTTGAACAGGAGCTTCTACCGTTTTGTGGCATATGAGAAATTCCCTAAGCCCCGGACCTGTCGATTTTGGTCAAAAATGAAAATTTCAAAAGTGCCCCAATTTCTGCTTTAAACTTTAGGTACTATCCCAAAATGTATCACTGAGGTGACAGAAGTTGATTTCGGAGCATCATTTTTGAACAGGAGCTTCAACCGTTTTGTGGCATATAAGAAATTTCCTAAGCCCCGGACCTGTCGATTTTGGTCAAAAATGAAAATTTCAAAAGTGCCCCAATTTCTGCTTTAAACTTTAGGTACTATCCCAAAATGTATCACTGAGGTGACAGAAGTTGATTTCGGAGCATCATTTTTGAACAGGAGCTTCTACCGTTTTGTGGCATATGAGAAATTCCCTAAGCCCCGGACCTGTCGATTTTGGTCAAAAATGAAAATTTCAAAAGTGCCCCAATTTCTGCTTTAAACTTTAGGTACTATCCCAAAATGTATCACTGAGGTGACAGAAGTTGATTTCGGAGCATCATTTTTGAACAGGAGCTTCAACCATTTTGTGGCATATGAGAAATTCCCTAAGCCCCGGACCTGTCGATTTTGGTCAAAAATGAAAATTTCAAAAGTGCCCCAATTTCTGCTTTAAACTTTAGGTACTATCCCAAAATGTATCACTGAGGTGACAGAAGTTGATTTCGGAGCATCATTTTTGAACAGGAGCTTCTACCGTTTTGTGGCATATGAGAAATTCCCTAAGCCCCGGACCTGTCGATTTTGGTCAAAAATGAAAATTTCAAAAGTGCCCCAATTTCTGCTTTAAACTTTAGGTACTATCCCAAAATGTATCACTGAGGTGACAGAAGTTGATTTCGGAGCATCATTTTTGAACAGGAGCTTCAACCGTTTTGTGGCATATGAGAAATTCCCTAAGCCCCGGACCTGTCGATTTTGGTCAAAAATGAAAATTTCAAAAGTGCCCCAATTTCTGCTTTAAACTTTAGGTACTATCCCAAAATGTATCACTGAGGTGACAGAAGTTGATTTCGGAGCATCATTTTTGAACAGGAGCTTCTACCGTTTTGTGGCATATGAGAAATTCCCTAAGCACCGGACCTGTCGATTTTGGTCAAAAATGAAAATTTCAAAAGTGCCCCAATTTCTGCTTTAAACTTTAGGTACTATCCCAAAATGTATCACTGAGGTGACAGAAGTTGATTTCGGAGCATCATTTTTGAACAGGAGCTTCAACCGTTTTGTGGCATATGAGAAATTCCCTAAGCCCCGGACCTGTCGATTTTGGTCAAAAATGAAAATTTCAAAAGTGCCCCAATTTCTGCTTTAAACTTCAGGTACTATCCCAAAATGTATCACTGAGGTGACAGAAGTTGATTTCGGAGCATCATTTTTGAACAGGAGCTTCTACCGTTTTGTGGCATATGAGAAATTCCCTAAGCACCGGACCTGTCGATTTTGGTCAAAAATGAAAATTTCAAAAGTGCCCCAATTTCTGCTTTAAACTTTAGGTACTATCCCAAAATGTATCACTGAGGTGACAGAAGTTGATTTCGGAGCATCATTTTTGAACAGGAGCTTCAACCGTTTTGTGGCATATGAGAAATTCCCTAAGCCCCGGACCTGTCGATTTTGGTCAAAAATGAAAATTTCAAAAGTGCCCCAATTTCTGCTTTAAACTTTAGGTACTATCCCAAAATGTATCACTGAGGTGACAGAAGTTGATTTCGGAGCATCATTTTTGAACAGGAGCTTCTACCGTTTTGTGGCATTTGAGAAATTCCCTAAGCCCCGGACCTGTCGATTTTGGTCAAAAATGAAAATTTCAAAAGTGCCCCAATTTCTGCTTTAAACTTTAGGTACTATCCCAAAATGTATCACTGAGGTGACAGAAGTTGATTTCGGAGCATCATTTTTGAACAGGAGCTTCTACCGTTTTGTGGCATATGAGAAATTCCCTAAGCACCGGACCTGTCGATTTTGGTCAAAAATGAAAATTTCAAAAGTGCCCCAATTTCTGCTTTAAACTTTAGGTACTATCCCAAAATGTATCACTGAGGTGACAGAAGTTGATTTCGGAGCATCATTTTTGAACAGGAGCTTCAACCGTTTTGTGGCATATGAGAAATTCCCTAAGCCCCGGACCTGTCGATTTTGGTCAAAAATGAAAATTTCAAAAGTGCCCCAATTTCTGCTTTAAACTTCAGGTACTATCCCAAAATGTATCACTGAGGTGACAGAAGTTGATTTCGGAGCATCATTTTTGAACAGGAGCTTCTACCGTTTTGTGGCATATGAGAAATTCCCTAAGCACCGGACCTGTCGATTTTGGTCAAAAATGAAAATTTCAAAAGTGCCCCAATTTCTGCTTTAAACTTTAGGTACTATCCCAAAATGTATCACTGAGGTGACAGAAGTTGATTTCGGAGCATCATTTTTGAACAGGAGCTTCAACCGTTTTGTGGCATATGAGAAATTCCCTAAGCCCCGGACCTGTCGATTTTGGTCAAAAATGAAAATTTCAAAAGTGCCCCAATTTCTGCTTTAAACTTTAGGTACTATCCCAAAATGTATCACTGAGGTGACAGAAGTTGATTTCGGAGCATCATTTTTGAACAGGAGCTTCTACCGTTTTGTGGCATTTGAGAAATTCCCTAAGCCCCGGACCTGTCGATTTTGGTCAAAAATGAAAATTTCAAAAGTGCCCCAATTTCTGCTTTAAACTTTAGGTACTATCCCAAAATGTATCACTGAGGTGACAGAAGTTGATTTCGGAGCATCATTTTTGAACAGGAGCTTCTACCGTTTTGTGGCATATGAGAAATTCCCTAAGCCCCGGACCTGTCGATTTTGGTCAAAAATGAAAATGTCAAAAGTGCCCCAATTTCTGCTTTAAACTTTAGGTACTATCCCAAAATGTATCACTGAGGTGACAGTTGTTGATTTCGGAGCATCATTTTTTAACAGGAGCTTCTACCGTTTTGTGGCATATGAGAAATTCCCTAAGCCCCGGACCTGTCAATTTTGGTCAAAAATGAAAATTTCAAAAGTGCCCCAATTTCTGCTTTAAACTTTAGGTACTATCCCAAAATGTATCACTGAGGTGACAGAAGTTGATTTCGGAGCATCATTTTTGAACAGGAGCTTCAACCGTTTTGTGGCATATAAGAAATTCCCTAAGCCCCGGACCTGTCGATTTTGGTCAAAAATGAAAATTTCAAAAGTGCCCCAATTTCTGCTTTAAACTTTAGGTACTATCCCAAAATGTATCACTGAGGTGACAGAAGTTGATTTCGGAGCATCATTTTTGAACAGGAGCTTCTACCGTTTTGTGGCATATGAGAAATTCCCTAAGCCCCGGACCTGTCGATTTTGGTCAAAAATGAAAATTTCAAAAGTGCCCCAATTTCTGCTTTAAACTTTAGGTACTATCCCAAAATGTATCACTGAGGTGACAGAAGTTGATTTCGGAGCATCATTTTTGAACAGGAGCTTCAACCGTTTTGTGGCATATGAGAAATTCCCTAAGCCCCGGACCTGTCGATTTTGGTCAAAAATGAAAATTTCAAAAGTGCCCCAATTTCTGCTTTAAACTTTAGGTACTATCCCAAAATGTATCACTGAGGTGACAGAAGTTGATTTCGGAGCATCATTTTTGAACAGGAGCTTCTACCGTTTTGTGGCATATGAGAAATTCCCTAAGCACCGGACCTGTCGATTTTGGTCAAAAATGAAAATTTCAAAAGTGCCCCAATTTCTGCTTTAAACTTTAGGTACTATCCCAAAATGTATCACTGAGGTGACAGAAGTTGATTTCGGAGCATCATTTTTGAACAGGAGCTTCAACCGTTTTGTGGCATATGAGAATTCCCTAAGCCCCGGACCTGTCGATTTTGGTCAAAAATGAAAATTTCAAAAGTGCCCCAATTTCTGCTTTAAACTTCAGGTACTATCCCAAAATGTATCACTGAGGTGACAGAAGTTGATTTCGGAGCATCATTTTTGAACAGGAGCTTCTACCGTTTTGTGGCATATGAGAAATTCCCTAAGCACCGGACCTGTCGATTTTGGTCAAAAATGAAAATTTCAAAAGTGCCCCAATTTCTGCTTTAAACTTTAGGTACTATCCCAAAATGTATCACTGAGGTGACAGAAGTTGATTTCGGAGCATCATTTTTGAACAGGAGCTTCAACCGTTTTGTGGCATATGAGAAATTCCCTAAGCCCCGGACCTGTCGATTTTGGTCAAAAATGAAAATTTCAAAAGTGCCCCAATTTCTGCTTTAAACTTTAGGTACTATCCCAAAATGTATCACTGAGGTGACAGAAGTTGATTTCGGAGCATCATTTTTGAACAGGAGCTTCTACCGTTTTGTGGCATTTGAGAAATTCCCTAAGCCCCGGACCTGTCGATTTTGGTCAAAAATGAAAATTTCAAAAGTGCCCCAATTTCTGCTTTAAACTTTAGGTACTATCCCAAAATGTATCACTGAGGTGACAGAAGTTGATTTCGGAGCATCATTTTTGAACAGGAGCTTCTACCGTTTTGTGGCATATGAGAAATTCCCTAAGCCCCGGACCTGTCGATTTTGGTCAAAAATGAAAATGTCAAAAGTGCCCCAATTTCTGCTTTAAACTTTAGGTACTATCCCAAAATGTATCACTGAGGTGACAGTTGTTGATTTCGGAGCATCATTTTTTAACAGGAGCTTCTACCGTTTTGTGGCATATGAGAAATTCCCTAAGCCCCGGACCTGTCAATTTTGGTCAAAAATGAAAATTTCAAAAGTGCCCCAATTTCTGCTTTAAACTTTAGGTACTATCCCAAAATGTATCACTGAGGTGACAGAAGTTGATTTCGGAGCATCATTTTTGAACAGGAGCTTCAACCGTTTTGTGGCATATAAGAAATTCCCTAAGCCCCGGACCTGTCGATTTTGGTCAAAAATGAAAATTTCAAAAGTGCCCCAATTTCTGCTTTAAACTTTAGGTACTATCCCAAAATGTATCACTGAGGTGACAGAAGTTGATTTCGGAGCATCATTTTTGAACAGGAGCTTCAACCGTTTTGTGGCATATGAGAAATTCCCTAAGCCCCGGACCTGTCGATTTTGGTCAAAAATGAAAATTTCAAAAGTGCCCCAATTTCTGCTTTAAACTTTAGGTACTATCCCAAAATGTATCACTGAGGTGACAGAAGTTGATTTCGGAGCATCATTTTTGAACAGGAGCTTCTACCGTTTTGTGGCATATGAGAAATTCCCTAAGCCCCGGACCTGTCGATTTTGGTCAAAAATGAAAATTTCAAAAGTGCCCCAATTTCTGCTTTAAACTTTAGGTACTATCCCAAAATGTATCACTGAGGTGACAGAAGTTGATTTCGGAGCATCATTTTTGAACAGGAGCTTCAACCATTTTGTGGCATATGAGAAATTCCCTAAGCCCCGGACCTGTCGATTTTGGTCAAAAATGAAAATTTCAAAAGTGCCCCAATTTCTGCTTTAAACTTTAGGTACTATCCCAAAATGTATCACTGAGGTGACAGAAGTTGATTTCGGAGCATCATTTTTGAACAGGAGCTTCTACCGTTTTGTGGCATATGAGAAATTCCCTAAGCCCCGGACCTGTCGATTTTGGTCAAAAATGAAAATTTCAAAAGTGCCCCAATTTCTGCTTTAAACTTTAGGTACTATCCCAAAATGTATCACTGAGGTGACAGAAGTTGATTTCGGAGCATCATTTTTGAACAGGAGCTTCAACCGTTTTGTGGCATATGAGAAATTCCCTAAGCCCCGGACCTGTCGATTTTGGTCAAAAATGAAAATTTCAAAAGTGCCCCAATTTCTGCTTTAAACTTTAGGTACTATCCCAAAATGTATCACTGAGGTGACAGAAGTTGATTTCGGAGCATCATTTTTGAACAGGAGCTTCTACCGTTTTGTGGCATATGAGAAATTCCCTAAGCACCGGACCTGTCGATTTTGGTCAAAAATGAAAATTTCAAAAGTGCCCCAATTTCTGCTTTAAACTTTAGGTACTATCCCAAAATGTATCACTGAGGTGACAGAAGTTGATTTCGGAGCATCATTTTTGAACAGGAGCTTCAACCGTTTTGTGGCATATGAGAAATTCCCTAAGCCCCGGACCTGTCGATTTTGGTCAAAAATGAAAATTTCAAAAGTGCCCCAATTTCTGCTTTAAACTTCAGGTACTATCCCAAAATGTATCACTGAGGTGACAGAAGTTGATTTCGGAGCATCATTTTTGAACAGGAGCTTCTACCGTTTTGTGGCATATGAGAAATTCCCTAAGCACCGGACCTGTCGATTTTGGTCAAAAATGAAAATTTCAAAAGTGCCCCAATTTCTGCTTTAAACTTTAGGTACTATCCCAAAATGTATCACTGAGGTGACAGAAGTTGATTTCGGAGCATCATTTTTGAACAGGAGCTTCTACCGTTTTGTGGCATTTGAGAAATTCCCTAAGCCCCGGACCTGTCGATTTTGGTCAAAAATGAAAATTTCAAAAGTGCCCCAATTTCTGCTTTAAACTTTAGGTACTATCCCAAAATGTATCACTGAGGTGACAGAAGTTGATTTCGGAGCATCATTTTTGAACAGGAGCTTCTACCGTTTTGTGGCATATGAGAAATTCCCTAAGCCCCGGACCTGTCGATTTTGGTCAAAAATGAAAATGTCAAAAGTGCCCCAATTTCTGCTTTAAACTTTAGGTACTATCCCAAAATGTATCACTGAGGTGACAGTTGTTGATTTCGGAGCATCATTTTTTAACAGGAGCTTCTACCGTTTTGTGGCATATGAGAAATTCCCTAAGCCCCGGACCTGTCAATTTTGGTCAAAAATGAAAATTTCAAAAGTGCCCCAATTTCTGCTTTAAACTTTAGGTACTATCCCAAAATGTATCACTGAGGTGACAGAAGTTGATTTCGGAGCATCATTTTTGAACAGGAGCTTCAACCGTTTTGTGGCATATAAGAAATTCCCTAAGCCCCGGACCTGTCGATTTTGGTCAAAAATGAAAATTTCAAAAGTGCCCCAATTTCTGCTTTAAACTTTAGGTACTATCCCAAAATGTATCACTGAGGTGACAGAAGTTGATTTCGGAGCATCATTTTTGAACAGGAGCTTCTACCGTTTTGTGGCATATGAGAAATTCCCTAAGCCCCGGACCTGTCGATTTTGGTCAAAAATGAAAATTTCAAAAGTGCCCCAATTTCTGCTTTAAACTTTAGGTACTATCCCAAAATGTATCACTGAGGTGACAGAAGTTGATTTCGGAGCATCATTTTTGAACAGGAGCTTCAACCGTTTTGTGGCATATGAGAAATTCCCTAAGCCCCGGACCTGTCGATTTTGGTCAAAAATGAAAATTTCAAAAGTGCCCCAATTTCTGCTTTAAACTTTAGGTACTATCCCAAAATGTATCACTGAGGTGACAGAAGTTGATTTCGGAGCATCATTTTTGAACAGGAGCTTCTACCGTTTTGTGGCATATGAGAAATTCCCTAAGCACCGGACCTGTCGATTTTGGTCAAAAATGAAAATTTCAAAAGTGCCCCAATTTCTGCTTTAAACTTTAGGTACTATCCCAAAATGTATCACTGAGGTGACAGAAGTTGATTTCGGAGCATCATTTTTGAACAGGAGCTTCAACCGTTTTGTGGCATATGAGAATTCCCTAAGCCCCGGACCTGTCGATTTTGGTCAAAAATGAAAATTTCAAAAGTGCCCCAATTTCTGCTTTAAACTTCAGGTACTATCCCAAAATGTATCACTGAGGTGACAGAAGTTGATTTCGGAGCATCATTTTTGAACAGGAGCTTCTACCGTTTTGTGGCATATGAGAAATTCCCTAAGCACCGGACCTGTCGATTTTGGTCAAAAATGAAAATTTCAAAAGTGCCCCAATTTCTGCTTTAAACTTTAGGTACTATCCCAAAATGTATCACTGAGGTGACAGAAGTTGATTTCGGAGCATCATTTTTGAACAGGAGCTTCAACCGTTTTGTGGCATATGAGAAATTCCCTAAGCCCCGGACCTGTCGATTTTGGTCAAAAATGAAAATTTCAAAAGTGCCCCAATTTCTGCTTTAAACTTTAGGTACTATCCCAAAATGTATCACTGAGGTGACAGAAGTTGATTTCGGAGCATCATTTTTGAACAGGAGCTTCTACCGTTTTGTGGCATTTGAGAAATTCCCTAAGCCCCGGACCTGTCGATTTTGGTCAAAAATGAAAATTTCAAAAGTGCCCCAATTTCTGCTTTAAACTTTAGGTACTATCCCAAAATGTATCACTGAGGTGACAGAAGTTGATTTCGGAGCATCATTTTTGAACAGGAGCTTCTACCGTTTTGTGGCATATGAGAAATTCCCTAAGCCCCGGACCTGTCGATTTTGGTCAAAAATGAAAATGTCAAAAGTGCCCCAATTTCTGCTTTAAACTTTAGGTACTATCCCAAAATGTATCACTGAGGTGACAGTTGTTGATTTCGGAGCATCATTTTTTAACAGGAGCTTCTACCGTTTTGTGGCATATGAGAAATTCCCTAAGCCCCGGACCTGTCAATTTTGGTCAAAAATGAAAATTTCAAAAGTGCCCCAATTTCTGCTTTAAACTTTAGGTACTATCCCAAAATGTATCACTGAGGTGACAGAAGTTGATTTCGGAGCATCATTTTTGAACAGGAGCTTCAACCGTTTTGTGGCATATGAGAAATTCCCTAAGCCCCGGACCTGTCGATTTTGGTCAAAAATGAAAATTTCAAAAGTGCCCCAATTTCTGCTTTAAACTTTAGGTACTATCCCAAAATGTATCACTGAGGTGACAGAAGTTGATTTCGGAGCATCATTTTTGAACAGGAGCTTCAACCGTTTTGTGGCATATGAGAAATTCCCTAAGCCCCGGACCTGTCGATTTTGGTCAAAAATGAAAATTTCAAAAGTGCCCCAATTTCTGCTTTAAACTTTAGGTACTATCCCAAAATGTATCACTGAGGTGACAGAAGTTGATTTCGGAGCATCATTTTTGAACAGGAGCTTCTACCGTTTTGTGGCATATGAGAAATTCCCTAAGCCCCGGACCTGTCGATTTTGGTCAAAAATGAAAATTTCAAAAGTGCCCCAATTTCTGCTTTAAACTTTAGGTACTATCCCAAAATGTATCACTGAGGTGACAGAAGTTGATTTCGGAGCATCATTTTTGAACAGGAGCTTCAACCATTTTGTGGCATATGAGAAATTCCCTAAGCCCCGGACCTGTCGATTTTGGTCAAAAATGAAAATTTCAAAAGTGCCCCAATTTCTGCTTTAAACTTTAGGTACTATCCCAAAATGTATCACTGAGGTGACAGAAGTTGATTTCGGAGCATCATTTTTGAACAGGAGCTTCAACCATTTTGTGGCATATGAGAAATTCCCTAAGCCCCGGACCTGTCGATTTTGGTCAAAAATGAAAATTTCAAAAGTGCCCCAATTTCTGCTTTAAACTTTAGGTACTATCCCAAAATGTATCACTGAGGTGACAGAAGTTGATTTCGGAGCATCATTTTTGAACAGGAGCTTCAACCATTTTGTGGCATATGAGAAATTCCCTAAGCCCCGGACCTGTCGATTTTGGTCAAAAATGAAAATTTCAAAAGTGCCCCAATTTCTGCTTTAAACTTTAGGTACTATCCCAAAATGTATCACTGAGGTGACAGAAGTTGATTTCGGAGCATCATTTTTGAACAGGAGCTTCTACCGTTTTGTGGCATATGAGAAATTCCCTAAGCCCCGGACCTGCCGATTTTGGTCAAAAATGAAAATTTCAAAAGTGCCCCAATTTCTGCTTTAAACTTTAGGTACTATCCCAAAATGTATCACTGAGGTGACAGAAGTTGATTTCGGAGCATCATTTTTGAACAGGAGCTTCAACCGTTTTGTGGCATATGAGAAATTCCCTAAGCCCCGGACCTGTCGATTTTGGTCAAAAATGAAAATTTCAAAAGTGCCCCAATTTCTGCTTTAAACTTCAGGTACTATCCCAAAATGTATCACTGAGGTGACAGAAGTTGATTTCGGAGCATCATTTTTGAACAGGAGCTTCTACCGTTTTGTGGCATATGAGAAATTCCCTAAGCACCGGACCTGTCGATTTTGGTCAAAAATGAAAATTTCAAAAGTGCCCCAATTTCTGCTTTAAACTTTAGGTACTATCCCAAAATGTATCACTGAGGTGACAGAAGTTGATTTCGGAGCATCATTTTTGAACAGGAGCTTCAACCGTTTTGTGGCATATGAGAAATTCCCTAAGCCCCGGACCTGTCGATTTTGGTCAAAAATGAAAATTTCAAAAGTGCCCCAATTTCTGCTTTAAACTTTAGGTACTATCCCAAAATGTATCACTGAGGTGACAGAAGTTGATTTCGGAGCATCATTTTTGAACAGGAGCTTCTACCGTTTTGTGGCATTTGAGAAATTCCCTAAGCCCCGGACCTGTCGATTTTGGTCAAAAATGAAAATTTCAAAAGTGCCCCAATTTCTGCTTTAAACTTTAGGTACTATCCCAAAATGTATCACTGAGGTGACAGAAGTTGATTTCGGAGCATCATTTTTGAACAGGAGCTTCTACCGTTTTGTGGCATATGAGAAATTCCCTAAGCCCCGGACCTGTCGATTTTGGTCAAAAATGAAAATGTCAAAAGTGCCCCAATTTCTGCTTTAAACTTTAGGTACTATCCCAAAATGTATCACTGAGGTGACAGTTGTTGATTTCGGAGCATCATTTTTTAACAGGAGCTTCTACCGTTTTGTGGCATATGAGAAATTCCCTAAGCCCCGGACCTGTCAATTTTGGTCAAAAATGAAAATTTCAAAAGTGCCCCAATTTCTGCTTTAAACTTTAGGTACTATCCCAAAATGTATCACTGAGGTGACAGAAGTTGATTTCGGAGCATCATTTTTGAACAGGAGCTTCAACCGTTTTGTGGCATATAAGAAATTCCCTAAGCCCCGGACCTGTCGATTTTGGTCAAAAATGAAAATTTCAAAAGTGCCCCAATTTCTGCTTTAAACTTTAGGTACTATCCCAAAATGTATCACTGAGGTGACAGAAGTTGATTTCGGAGCATCATTTTTGAACAGGAGCTTCAACCGTTTTGTGGCATATGAGAAATTCCCTAAGCCCCGGACCTGTCGATTTTGGTCAAAAATGAAAATTTCAAAAGTGCCCCAATTTCTGCTTTAAACTTTAGGTACTATCCCAAAATGTATCACTGAGGTGACAGAAGTTGATTTCGGAGCATCATTTTTGAACAGGAGCTTCTACCGTTTTGTGGCATATGAGAAATTCCCTAAGCCCCGGACCTGTCGATTTTGGTCAAAAATGAAAATTTCAAAAGTGCCCCAATTTCTGCTTTAAACTTTAGGTACTATCCCAAAATGTATCACTGAGGTGACAGAAGTTGATTTCGGAGCATCATTTTTGAACAGGAGCTTCAACCATTTTGTGGCATATGAGAAATTCCCTAAGCCCCGGACCTGTCGATTTTGGTCAAAAATGAAAATTTCAAAAGTGCCCCAATTTCTGCTTTAAACTTTAGGTACTATCCCAAAATGTATCACTGAGGTGACAGAAGTTGATTTCGGAGCATCATTTTTGAACAGGAGCTTCAACCATTTTGTGGCATATGAGAAATTCCCTAAGCCCCGGACCTGTCGATTTTGGTCAAAAATGAAAATTTCAAAAGTGCCCCAATTTCTGCTTTAAACTTTAGGTACTATCCCAAAATGTATCACTGAGGTGACAGAAGTTGATTTCGGAGCATCATTTTTGAACAGGAGCTTCTACCGTTTTGTGGCATATGAGAAATTCCCTAAGCCCCGGACCTGTCGATTTTGGTCAAAAATGAAAATTTCAAAAGTGCCCCAATTTCTGCTTTAAACTTTAGGTACTATCCCAAAATGTATCACTGAGGTGACAGAAGTTGATTTCGGAGCATCATTTTTGAACAGGAGCTTCAACCATTTTGTGGCATATGAGAAATTCCCTAAGCCCCGGACCTGTCGATTTTGGTCAAAAATGAAAATTTCAAAAGTGCCCCAATTTCTGCTTTAAACTTTAGGTACTATCCCAAAATGTATCACTGAGGTGACAGAAGTTGATTTCGGAGCATCATTTTTGAACAGGAGCTTCTACCGTTTTGTGGCATATGAGAAATTCCCTAAGCCCCGGACCTGCCGATTTTGGTCAAAAATGAAAATTTCAAAAGTGCCCCAATTTCTGCTTTAAACTTTAGGTACTATCCCAAAATGTATCACTGAGGTGACAGAAGTTGATTTCGGAGCATCATTTTTGAACAGGAGCTTCAACCGTTTTGTGGCATATGAGAAATTCCCTAAGCCCCGGACCTGTCGATTTTGGTCAAAAATGAAAATTTCAAAAGTGCCCCAATTTCTGCTTTAAACTTTAGGTACTATCCCAAAATGTATCACTGAGGTGACAGAAGTTGATTTCGGAGCATCATTTTTGAACAGGAGCTTCAACCGTTTTGTGGCATATGAGAAATTCCCTAAGCCCCGGACCTGTCGATTTTGGTCGAAAATGAAAATTTCAAAAGTGCCCCAATTTCTGCTTTAAACTTTAGGTACTATCCCAAAATGTATCACTGAGGTGACAGAAGTTGATTTCGGAGCATCATTTTTGAACAGGAGCTTCTACCGTTTTGTGGCATATGAGAAATTCCCTAAGCCCCGGACCTGTCGATTTTGGTCAAAAATGAAAATTTCAAAAGTGCCCCAATTTCTGCTTTAAACTTTAGGTACTATCCCAAAATGTATCACTGAGGTGACAGAAGTTGATTTCGGAGCATCATTTTTGAACAGGAGCTTCAACCGTTTTGTGGCATATGAGAAATTCCCTAAGCCCCGGACCTGTCGATTTTGGTCAAAAATGAAAATTTCAAAAGTGCCCCAATTTCTGCTTTAAACTTTAGGTACTATCCCAAAATGTATCACTGAGGTGACAGAAGTTGATTTTGGAGCATCATTTTTGAAAAGGAGCTTCTACCGTTTTGTGGCATATGAGAAATTCCCTAAGCCCCGGACCTGTCGATTTTGGTCAAAAATGAAAATTTCAAAAGTGCCCCAATTTCTGCTTTAAACTTTAGGTACTATCCCAAAATGTATCACTGAGGTGACAGAAGTTGATTTCGGAGCATCATTTTTGAACAGGAGCTTCAACCGTTTTGTGGCATATGAGAAATTCCCTAAGCCCCGGACCTGTCGATTTTGGTCAAAAATGAAAATTTCAAAAGTGCCCCAATTTCTGCTTTAAACTTTAGGTACTATCCCAAAATGTATCACTGAGGTGACAGAAGTTGATTTCGGAGCATCATTTTTGAACAGGAGCTTCTACCGTTTTGTGGCATATGAGAAATTCCCTAAGCACCGGACCTGTCGATTTTGGTCAAAAATGAAAATTTCAAAAGTGCCCCAATTTCTGCTTTAAACTTTAGGTACTATCCCAAAATGTATCACTGAGGTGACAGAAGTTGATTTCGGAGCATCATTTTTGAACAGGAGCTTCAACCGTTTTGTGGCATATGAGAAATTCCCTAAGCCCCGGACCTGTCGATTTTGGTCAAAAATGAAAATGTCAAAAGTGCCCCAATTTCTGCTTTAAACTTTAGGTACTATCCCAAAATGTATCACTGAGGTGACAGTTGTTGATTTCGGAGCATCATTTTTTAACAGGAGCTTCTACCGTTTTGTGGCATATGAGAAATTCCCTAAGCCCCGGACCTGTCAATTTTGGTCAAAAATGAAAATTTCAAAAGTGCCCCAATTTCTGCTTTAAACTTTAGGTACTATCCCAAAATGTATCACTGAGGTGACAGAAGTTGATTTCGGAGCATCATTTTTGAACAGGAGCTTCAACCGTTTTGTGGCATATAAGAAATTCCCTAAGCCCCGGACCTGTCGATTTTGGTCAAAAATGAAAATTTCAAAAGTGCCCCAATTTCTGCTTTAAACTTTAGGTACTATCCCAAAATGTATCACTGAGGTGACAGAAGTTGATTTCGGAGCATCATTTTTGAACAGGAGCTTCAACCGTTTTGTGGCATATGAGAAATTCCCTAAGCCCCGGACCTGTCGATTTTGGTCAAAAATGAAAATTTCAAAAGTGCCCCAATTTCTGCTTTAAACTTTAGGTACTATCCCAAAATGTATCACTGAGGTGACAGAAGTTGATTTCGGAGCATCATTTTTGAACAGGAGCTTCTACCGTTTTGTGGCATATGAGAAATTCCCTAAGCCCCGGACCTGTCGATTTTGGTCAAAAATGAAAATTTCAAAAGTGCCCCAATTTCTGCTTTAAACTTTAGGTACTATCCCAAAATGTATCACTGAGGTGACAGAAGTTGATTTCGGAGCATCATTTTTGAACAGGAGCTTCAACCATTTTGTGGCATATGAGAAATTCCCTAAGCCCCGGACCTGTCGATTTTGGTCAAAAATGAAAATTTCAAAAGTGCCCCAATTTCTGCTTTAAACTTTAGGTACTATCCCAAAATGTATCACTGAGGTGACAGAAGTTGATTTCGGAGCATCATTTTTGAACAGGAGCTTCAACCATTTTGTGGCATATGAGAAATTCCCTAAGCCCCGGACCTGTCGATTTTGGTCAAAAATGAAAATTTCAAAAGTGCCCCAATTTCTGCTTTAAACTTTAGGTACTATCCCAAAATGTATCACTGAGGTGACAGAAGTTGATTTCGGAGCATCATTTTTGAACAGGAGCTTCTACCGTTTTGTGGCATATGAGAAATTCCCTAAGCCCCGGACCTGTCGATTTTGGTCAAAAATGAAAATTTCAAAAGTGCCCCAATTTCTGCTTTAAACTTTAGGTACTATCCCAAAATGTATCACTGAGGTGACAGAAGTTGATTTCGGAGCATCATTTTTGAACAGGAGCTTCAACCATTTTGTGGCATATGAGAAATTCCCTAAGCCCCGGACCTGTCGATTTTGGTCAAAAATGAAAATTTCAAAAGTGCCCCAATTTCTGCTTTAAACTTTAGGTACTATCCCAAAATGTATCACTGAGGTGACAGAAGTTGATTTCGGAGCATCATTTTTGAACAGGAGCTTCTACCGTTTTGTGGCATATGAGAAATTCCCTAAGCCCCGGACCTGTCGATTTTGGTCAAAAATGAAAATGTCAAAAGTGCCCCAATTTCTGCTTTAAACTTTAGGTACTATCCCAAAATGTATCACTGAGGTGACAGTTGTTGATTTCGGAGCATCATTTTTTAACAGGAGCTTCTACCGTTTTGTGGCATATGAGAAATTCCCTAAGCCCCGGACCTGTCAATTTTGGTCAAAAATGAAAATTTCAAAAGTGCCCCAATTTCTGCTTTAAACTTTAGGTACTATCCCAAAATGTATCACTGAGGTGACAGAAGTTGATTTCGGAGCATCATTTTTGAACAGGAGCTTCAACCGTTTTGTGGCATATAAGAAATTCCCTAAGCCCCGGACCTGTCGATTTTGGTCAAAAATGAAAATTTCAAAAGTGCCCCAATTTCTGCTTTAAACTTTAGGTACTATCCCAAAATGTATCACTGAGGTGACAGAAGTTGATTTCGGAGCATCATTTTTGAACAGGAGCTTCAACCGTTTTGTGGCATATGAGAAATTCCCTAAGCCCCGGACCTGTCGATTTTGGTCAAAAATGAAAATTTCAAAAGTGCCCCAATTTCTGCTTTAAACTTTAGGTACTATCCCAAAATGTATCACTGAGGTGACAGAAGTTGATTTCGGAGCATCATTTTTGAACAGGAGCTTCTACCGTTTTGTGGCATATGAGAAATTCCCTAAGCCCCGGACCTGTCGATTTTGGTCAAAAATGAAAATTTCAAAAGTGCCCCAATTTCTGCTTTAAACTTTAGGTACTATCCCAAAATGTATCACTGAGGTGACAGAAGTTGATTTCGGAGCATCATTTTTGAACAGGAGCTTCAACCATTTTGTGGCATATGAGAAATTCCCTAAGCCCCGGACCTGTCGATTTTGGTCAAAAATGAAAATTTCAAAAGTGCCCCAATTTCTGCTTTAAACTTTAGGTACTATCCCAAAATGTATCACTGAGGTGACAGAAGTTGATTTCGGAGCATCATTTTTGAACAGGAGCTTCAACCATTTTGTGGCATATGAGAAATTCCCTAAGCCCCGGACCTGTCGATTTTGGTCAAAAATGAAAATTTCAAAAGTGCCCCAATTTCTGCTTTAAACTTTAGGTACTATCCCAAAATGTATCACTGAGGTGACAGAAGTTGATTTCGGAGCATCATTTTTGAACAGGAGCTTCTACCGTTTTGTGGCATATGAGAAATTCCCTAAGCCCCGGACCTGTCGATTTTGGTCAAAAATGAAAATTTCAAAAGTGCCCCAATTTCTGCTTTAAACTTTAGGTACTATCCCAAAATGTATCACTGAGGTGACAGAAGTTGATTTCGGAGCATCATTTTTGAACAGGAGCTTCAACCATTTTGTGGCATATGAGAAATTCCCTAAGCCCCGGACCTGTCGATTTTGGTCAAAAATGAAAATTTCAAAAGTGCCCCAATTTCTGCTTTAAACTTTAGGTACTATCCCAAAATGTATCACTGAGGTGACAGAAGTTGATTTCGGAGCATCATTTTTGAACAGGAGCTTCTACCGTTTTGTGGCATATGAGAAATTCCCTAAGCCCCGGACCTGCCGATTTTGGTCAAAAATGAAAATTTCAAAAGTGCCCCAATTTCTGCTTTAAACTTTAGGTACTATCCCAAAATGTATCACTGAGGTGACAGAAGTTGATTTCGGAGCATCATTTTTGAACAGGAGCTTCAACCGTTTTGTGGCATATGAGAAATTCCCTAAGCCCCGGACCTGTCGATTTTGGTCAAAAATGAAAATTTCAAAAGTGCCCCAATTTCTGCTTTAAACTTTAGGTACTATCCCAAAATGTATCACTGAGGTGACAGAAGTTGATTTCGGAGCATCATTTTTGAACAGGAGCTTCAACCGTTTTGTGGCATATGAGAAATTCCCTAAGCCCCGGACCTGTCGATTTTGGTCGAAAATGAAAATTTCAAAAGTGCCCCAATTTCTGCTTTAAACTTTAGGTACTATCCCAAAATGTATCACTGAGGTGACAGAAGTTGATTTCGGAGCATCATTTTTGAACAGGAGCTTCTACCGTTTTGTGGCATATGAGAAATTCCCTAAGCCCCGGACCTGTCGATTTTGGTCAAAAATGAAAATTTCAAAAGTGCCCCAATTTCTGCTTTAAACTTTAGGTACTATCCCAAAATGTATCACTGAGGTGACAGAAGTTGATTTCGGAGCATCATTTTTGAACAGGAGCTTCAACCGTTTTGTGGCATATGAGAAATTCCCTAAGCCCCGGACCTGTCGATTTTGGTCAAAAATGAAAATTTCAAAAGTGCCCCAATTTCTGCTTTAAACTTTAGGTACTATCCCAAAATGTATCACTGAGGTGACAGAAGTTGATTTTGGAGCATCATTTTTGAAAAGGAGCTTCTACCGTTTTGTGGCATATGAGAAATTCCCTAAGCCCCGGACCTGTCGATTTTGGTCAAAAATGAAAATTTCAAAAGTGCCCCAATTTCTGCTTTAAACTTTAGGTACTATCCCAAAATGTATCACTGAGGTGACAGAAGTTGATTTCGGAGCATCATTTTTGAACAGGAGCTTCAACCGTTTTGTGGCATATGAGAAATTCCCTAAGCCCCGGACCTGTCGATTTTGGTCAAAAATGAAAATTTCAAAAGTGCCCCAATTTCTGCTTTAAACTTTAGGTACTATCCCAAAATGTATCACTGAGGTGACAGAAGTTGATTTCGGAGCATCATTTTTGAACAGGAGCTTCTACCGTTTTGTGGCATATGAGAAATTCCCTAAGCACCGGACCTGTCGATTTTGGTCAAAAATGAAAATTTCAAAAGTGCCCCAATTTCTGCTTTAAACTTTAGGTACTATCCCAAAATGTATCACTGAGGTGACAGAAGTTGATTTCGGAGCATCATTTTTGAACAGGAGCTTCAACCGTTTTGTGGCATATGAGAAATTCCCTAAGCCCCGGACCTGTCGATTTTGGTCAAAAATGAAAATGTCAAAAGTGCCCCAATTTCTGCTTTAAACTTTAGGTACTATCCCAAAATGTATCACTGAGGTGACAGTTGTTGATTTCGGAGCATCATTTTTTAACAGGAGCTTCTACCGTTTTGTGGCATATGAGAAATTCCCTAAGCCCCGGACCTGTCAATTTTGGTCAAAAATGAAAATTTCAAAAGTGCCCCAATTTCTGCTTTAAACTTTAGGTACTATCCCAAAATGTATCACTGAGGTGACAGAAGTTGATTTCGGAGCATCATTTTTGAACAGGAGCTTCAACCGTTTTGTGGCATATAAGAAATTCCCTAAGCCCCGGACCTGTCGATTTTGGTCAAAAATGAAAATTTCAAAAGTGCCCCAATTTCTGCTTTAAACTTTAGGTACTATCCCAAAATGTATCACTGAGGTGACAGAAGTTGATTTCGGAGCATCATTTTTGAACAGGAGCTTCAACCGTTTTGTGGCATATGAGAAATTCCCTAAGCCCCGGACCTGTCCGATTTTGGTCAAAAATGAAAATTTCAAAAGTGCCCCAATTTCTGCTTTAAACTTTAGGTACTATCCCAAAATGTATCACTGAGGTGACAGAAGTTGATTTCGGAGCATCATTTTTGAACAGGAGCTTCTACCGTTTTGTGGCATATGAGAAATTCCCTAAGCCCCGGACCTGTCGATTTTGGTCAAAAATGAAAATTTCAAAAGTGCCCCAATTTCTGCTTTAAACTTTAGGTACTATCCCAAAATGTATCACTGAGGTGACAGAAGTTGATTTCGGAGCATCATTTTTGAACAGGAGCTTCAACCATTTTGTGGCATATGAGAAATTCCCTAAGCCCCGGACCTGTCGATTTTGGTCAAAAATGAAAATTTCAAAAGTGCCCCAATTTCTGCTTTAAACTTTAGGTACTATCCCAAAATGTATCACTGAGGTGACAGAAGTTGATTTCGGAGCATCATTTTTGAACAGGAGCTTCAACCATTTTGTGGCATATGAGAAATTCCCTAAGCCCCGGACCTGTCGATTTTGGTCAAAAATGAAAATTTCAAAAGTGCCCCAATTTCTGCTTTAAACTTTAGGTACTATCCCAAAATGTATCACTGAGGTGACAGAAGTTGATTTCGGAGCATCATTTTTGAACAGGAGCTTCTACCGTTTTGTGGCATATGAGAAATTCCCTAAGCCCCGGACCTGTCGATTTTGGTCAAAAATGAAAATTTCAAAAGTGCCCCAATTTCTGCTTTAAACTTTAGGTACTATCCCAAAATGTATCACTGAGGTGACAGAAGTTGATTTCGGAGCATCATTTTTGAACAGGAGCTTCAACCATTTTGTGGCATATGAGAAATTCCCTAAGCCCCGGACCTGTCGATTTTGGTCAAAAATGAAAATTTCAAAAGTGCCCCAATTTCTGCTTTAAACTTTAGGTACTATCCCAAAATGTATCACTGAGGTGACAGAAGTTGATTTCGGAGCATCATTTTTGAACAGGAGCTTCTACCGTTTTGTGGCATATGAGAAATTCCCTAAGCCCCGGACCTGCCGATTTTGGTCAAAAATGAAAATTTCAAAAGTGCCCCAATTTCTGCTTTAAACTTTAGGTACTATCCCAAAATGTATCACTGAGGTGACAGAAGTTGATTTCGGAGCATCATTTTTGAACAGGAGCTTCAACCGTTTTGTGGCATATGAGAAATTCCCTAAGCCCCGGACCTGTCGATTTTGGTCAAAAATGAAAATTTCAAAAGTGCCCCAATTTCTGCTTTAAACTTTAGGTACTATCCCAAAATGTATCACTGAGGTGACAGAAGTTGATTTCGGAGCATCATTTTTGAACAGGAGCTTCAACCGTTTTGTGGCATATGAGAAATTCCCTAAGCCCCGGACCTGTCGATTTTGGTCGAAAATGAAAATTTCAAAAGTGCCCCAATTTCTGCTTTAAACTTTAGGTACTATCCCAAAATGTATCACTGAGGTGACAGAAGTTGATTTCGGAGCATCATTTTTGAACAGGAGCTTCTACCGTTTTGTGGCATATGAGAAATTCCCTAAGCCCCGGACCTGTCGATTTTGGTCAAAAATGAAAATTTCAAAAGTGCCCCAATTTCTGCTTTAAACTTTAGGTACTATCCCAAAATGTATCACTGAGGTGACAGAAGTTGATTTCGGAGCATCATTTTTGAACAGGAGCTTCAACCGTTTTGTGGCATATGAGAAATTCCCTAAGCCCCGGACCTGTCGATTTTGGTCAAAAATGAAAATTTCAAAAGTGCCCCAATTTCTGCTTTAAACTTTAGGTACTATCCCAAAATGTATCACTGAGGTGACAGAAGTTGATTTTGGAGCATCATTTTTGAAAAGGAGCTTCTACCGTTTTGTGGCATATGAGAAATTCCCTAAGCCCCGGACCTGTCGATTTTGGTCAAAAATGAAAATTTCAAAAGTGCCCCAATTTCTGCTTTAAACTTTAGGTACTATCCCAAAATGTATCACTGAGGTGACAGAAGTTGATTTCGGAGCATCATTTTTGAACAGGAGCTTCAACCGTTTTGTGGCATATGAGAAATTCCCTAAGCCCCGGACCTGTCGATTTTGGTCAAAAATGAAAATTTCAAAAGTGCCCCAATTTCTGCTTTAAACTTTAGGTACTATCCCAAAATGTATCACTGAGGTGACAGAAGTTGATTTCGGAGCATCATTTTTGAACAGGAGCCTCTACCGTTTTGTGGCATATGAGAAATTCCCTAAGCACCGGACCTGTCGATTTTGGTCAAAAATGAAAATTTCAAAAGTGCCCCAATTTCTGCTTTAAACTTTAGGTACTATCCCAAAATGTATCACTGAGGTGACAGAAGTTGATTTCGGAGCATCATTTTTGAACAGGAGCTTCAACCGTTTTGTGGCATATGAGAAATTCCCTAAGCCCCGGACCTGTCGATTTTGGTCAAAAATGAAAATTTCAAAAGTGCCCCAATTTCTGCTTTAAACTTTAGGTACTATCCCAAAATGTATCACTGAGGTGACAGAAGTTGATTTCGGAGCATCATTTTTGAACAGGAGCTTCTACCGTTTTGTGGCATATGAGAAATTCCCTAAGCCCCGGACCTGTCGATTTTGGTCAAAAATGAAAATTTCAAAAGTGCCCCAATTTCTGCTTTAAACTTTAGGTACTATCCCAAAATGTATCACTGAGGTGACAGAAGTTGATTTCGGAGCATCATTTTTGAACAGGAGCTTCTACCGTTTTGTGGCATATGAGAAATTCCCTAAGCCCCGGACCTGTCGATTTTGGTCAAAATGAAAATTTCAAAAGTGCCCCAATTTCTGCTTTAAACTTTAGGTACTATCCCAAAATGTATCACTGAGGTGACAGAAGTTGATTTCGGAGCATCATTTTTGAACAGGAGCTTCAACCTTTTTGTGGCATATGAGAAATTCCCTAAGCCCCGGACCTGTCGATTTTGGTCAAAAATGAAAATTTCAAAAGTGCCCCAATTTCTGCTTTAAACTTTAGGTACTATCCCAAAATGTATCACTGAGGTGACAGAAGTTGATTTCGGAGCATCATTTTTGAACAGGAGCTTCTACCGTTTTGTGGCATATGAGAAATTCCCTAAGCCCCGGACCTGCCGATTTTGGTCAAAAATGAAAATTTCAAAAGTGCCCCAATTTCTGCTTTAAACTTTAGGTACTATCCCAAAATGTATCACTGAGGTGACAGAAGTTGATTTCGGAGCATCATTTTTGAACAGGAGCTTCAACCGTTTTGTGGCATATGAGAAATTCCCTAAGCCCCGGACCTGTCGATTTTGGTCAAAAATGAAAATTTCAAAAGTGCCCCAATTTCTGCTTTAAACTTTAGGTACTATCCCAAAATGTATCACTGAGGTGACAGAAGTTGATTTTGGAGCATCATTTTTGAAAAGGAGCTTCTACCGTTTTGTGGCATATGAGAAATTCCCTAAGCCCGGACCTGTCGATTTTGGTCAAAAATGAAAATTTCAAAAGTGCCCCAATTTCTGCTTTAAACTTTAGGTACTATCCCAAAATGTATCACTGAGGTGACAGAAGTTGATTTCGGAGCATCATTTTTGAACAGGAGCTTCAACCGTTTTGTGGCATATGAGAAATTCCCTAAGCCCCGGACCTGTCGATTTTGGTCAAAAATGAAAATTTCAAAAGTGCCCCAATTTCTGCTTTAAACTTTAGGTACTATCCCAAAATGTATCACTGAGGTGACAGAAGTTGATTTTGGAGCATCATTTTTGAAAAGGAGCTTCTACCGTTTTGTGGCATATGAGAAATTCCCTAAGCCCCGGACCTGTCGATTTTGGTCAAAATGAAAATTTCAAAAGTGCCCCAATTTCTGCTTTAAACTTTAGGTACTATCCCAAAATGTATCACTGAGGTGACAGAAGTTGATTTCGGAGCATCATTTTTGAACAGGAGCTTCAACCGTTTTGTGGCATATGAGAAATTCCCTAAGCCCGGACCTGTCGATTTTGGTCAAAAATGAAAATTTCAAAGTGCCCCAATTTCTGCTTTAAACTTTAGGTACTATCCCAAAATGTATCACTGAGGTGACAGAAGTTGATTTCGGAGCATCATTTTTGAACAGGAGCTTCTACCGTTTTGTGGCATATGAGAAATTCCCTAAGCACCGGACCTGTCGATTTTGGTCAAAAATGAAATTTCAAAAGTGCCCCAATTTCTGCTTTAAACTTTAGGTACTATCCCAAAATGTATCACTGAGGTGACAGAAGTTGATTTCGGAGCATCATTTTTGAACAGGAGCTTCAACCGTTTTGTGGCATATAAGAAATTCCCTAAGCCCCGGACCTGTCGATTTTGGTCAAAAATGAAAATTTCAAAAGTGCCCCAATTTCTGCTTTAAACTTTAGGTACTAATCCAAAATGTATCACTGAGGTGACAGAAGTTGATTTCGGAGCATCATTTTTGAACAGGAGCTTCTACCGTTTTGTGGCATATGAGAAATTCCCTAAGCCCCGGACCTGTCGATTTTGGTCAAAAATGAAAATTTCAAAAGTGCCCCCAATTTCTGCTTTAAACTTTAGGTACTATCCCAAAATGTATCACTGAGGTGACAGAAGTTGATTTCGGAGCATCATTTTTGAACAGGAGCTTCAACCGTTTTGTGGCATATGAGAAATTCCCTAAGCCCCGGACCTGTCGATTTTGGTCAAAAATGAAAATTTCAAAAGTGCCCCAATTTCTGCTTTAAACTTTAGGTACTATCCCAAAATGTATCACTGAGGTGACAGTTGTTGATTTCGGAGCATCATTTTTGAACAGGAGCTTCAACCGTTTTGTGGCATATGAGAAATTCCCTAAGCCCCGGACCTGTCGATTTTGGTCAAAAATGAAAATTTCAAAAGTGCCCCAATTTCTGCTTTAAACTTTAGGTACTATCCCAAAATGTATCACACTGAGGTGACAGAAGTTGATTTCGGAGCATCATTTTTGAACTGGAGCTTCAACCGTTTTGTGGCATATGAGAAATTTCCTAAGCCCCGGACCTGTCGATTTTGGTCAAAAATGAAAATTTCAAAAGTGCCCCAATTTCTGCTTTAAACTTTAGGTACTATCCCAAAATGTATCACTGAGGTGACAGAAGTTGATTTCGGAGCATCATTTTTGAACAGGAGCTTCAACCGTTTTGTGGCATATGAGAAATTCCCTAAGCCCCGGACCTGTCGATTTTGGTCAAAAATGAAAATTTCAAAAGTGCCCCAATTTCTGCTTTAAACTTTAGGTACTATCCCAAAATGTATCACTGAGGTGACAGTTGTTGATTTCGGAGCATCATTTTTGAACAGGAGCTTCAACCGTTTTGTGGCATATGAGAAATTCCCTAAGCCCCGGACCTGTCGATTTTGGTCAAAAATGAAAATTTCAAAAGTGCCCCAATTTCTGCTTTAAACTTTAGGTACTATCCCAAAATGTATCACTGAGGTGACAGAAGTTGATTTCGGAGCATCATTTTTGAACAGGAGCTTCAAACCGTTTTGTGGCATATGAGAAATTTCCTAAGCCCCGGACCTGTCGATTTTGGTCAAAAATGAAAATTTCAAAAGTGCCCCAATTTCTGCTTTAAACTTTAGGAACTATCCCAAAATGTATCACTGAGGTGACAGAAGTTGATTTCGGAGCATCATTTTTGAACAGGAGCTTCTACCGTTTTGTGGCATATGAGAAATTCCCTAAGCCCCGGACCTGTCGATTTTGGTCAAAAATGAAAATTTCAAAAGTGCCCCAATTTCTGCTTTAAACTTTAGGTACTATCCCAAAATGTATCACTGAGGTGACAGAAGTTGATTTCGGAGCATCATTTTTGAACAGGAGCTTCTACCGTTTTGTGGCATATGAGAAATTCCCTAAGCCCCGGACCTGCCGATTTTGGTCAAAAATGAAAATTTCAAAAGTGCCCCAATTTCTGCTTTAAACTTTAGGTACTATCCCAAAATGTATCACTGAGGTGACAGAAGTTGATTTCGGAGCATCATTTTTGAACAGGAGCTTCAACCGTTTTGTGGCATATGAGAAATTCCCTAAGCCCCGGACCTGTCGATTTTGGTCAAAAATGAAAATTTCAAAAGTGCCCCAATTTCTGCTTTAAACTTTAGGTACTATCCCAAAATGTATCACTGAGGTGACAGAAGGTGATTTCGGAGCATCATTTTTGAACAGGAGCTTCAACCGTTTTGTGGCATATGAGAAATTCCCTAAGCCCCGGACCTGTCGATTTTGGTCAAAAATGAAAATTTCAAAAGTGCCCCCAATTTCTGCTTTAAACTTTAGGTACTATCCCAAAATGTATCACTGAGGTGACAGAAGTTGATTTCGGAGCATCATTTTTGAACAGGAGCTTCTACCGTTTTGTGGCATATGAGAAATTCCCTAAGCCCCGGACCTGTCGATTTTGGTCAAAAATGAAAATTTCAAAAGTGCCCCAATTTCTGCTTTAAACTTTAGGTACTATCCCAAAATGTATCACTGAGGTGACAGAAGTTGATTTCGGAGCATCATTTTTGAACAGGAGCTTCAACCGTTTTGTGGCATATGAGAAATTCCTAAGCCCCGGACCTGTCGATTTTGGTCAAAAATGAAAATTTCAAAAGTGCCCCAATTTCTGCTTTAAACTTTAGGTACTATCCCAAAATGTATCACTGAGGTGACAGAAGTTGATTTTGGAGCATCATTTTTGAAAAGGAGCTTCTACCGTTTTGTGGCATATGAGAAATTCCCTAAGCCCCGGACCTGTCGATTTTGGTCAAAAATGAAAATTTCAAAAGTGCCCCAATTTCTGCTTTAAACTTTAGGTACTATCCCAAAATGTATCACTGAGGTGACAGAAGTTGATTTCGGAGCATCATTTTTGAACAGGAGCTTCAACCGTTTTGTGGCATATGAGAAATTCCCTAAGCCCCGGACCTGTCGATTTTGGTCAAAAATGAAAATTTCAAAAGTGCCCCAATTTCTGCTTTAAACTTTAGGAACTATCCCAAAATGTATCACTGAGGTGACAGAAGTTGATTTCGGAGCATCATTTTTGAACAGGAGCTTCTACCGTTTTGTGGCATATGAGAAATTCCCTAAGCCCCGGACCTGTCGATTTTGGTCAAAAATGAAAATTTCAAAAGTGCCCCAATTTCTGCTTTAAACTTTAGGTACTATCCCAAAATGTATCACTGAGGTGACAGAAGTTGATTTCGGAGCATCATTTTTGAACAGGAGCTTCAACCGTTTTGTGGCATATGAGAAATTCCCTAAGCCCCGGACCTGTCGATTTTGGTCAAAAATGAAAATTTCAAAAGTGCCCCAATTTCTGCTTTAAACTTTAGGTACTATCCCAAAATGTATCACTGAGGTGACAGAAGGTGATTTCGGAGCATCATTTTTGAACAGGAGCTTCAACCGTTTTGTGGCATATGAGAAATTCCCTAAGCCCCGGACCTGTCGATTTTGGTCAAAAATGAAAATTTCAAAAGTGCCCCAATTTCTGCTTTAAACTTTAGGTACTATCCCAAAATGTATCACTGAGGTGACAGAAGTTGATTTCGGAGCATCATTTTTGAACAGGAGCTTCTACCGTTTTGTGGCATATGAGAAATTCCCTAAGCCCCGGACCTGTCGATTTTGGTCAAAAATGAAAATTTCAAAAGTGCCCCAATTTCTGCTTTAAACTTTAGGTACTATCCCAAAATGTATCACTGAGGTGACAGAAGTTGATTTCGGAGCATCATTTTTGAACAGGAGCTTCAACCGTTTTGTGGCATATGAGAAATTCCCTAAGCCCCGGACCTGTCGATTTTGGTCAAAAATGAAAATTTCAAAAGTGCCCCAATTTCTGCTTTAAACTTTAGGTACTATCCCAAAATGTATCACTGAGGTGACAGAAGTTGATTTTGGAACATCATTTTTGAAAAGGAGCTTCTACCGTTTTGTGGCATATGAGAAATTCCCTAAGCCCCGGACCTGTCGATTTTGGTCAAAAATGAAAATTTCAAAAGTGCCCCAATTTCTGCTTTAAACTTTAGGTACTATCCCAAAATGTATCACTGAGGTGACAGAAGTTGATTTCGGAGCATCATTTTTGAACAGGAGCTTCAATC
The DNA here is from genome assembly GCF_028390025.1 of Pseudophryne corroboree. Taxonomy (NCBI): domain Eukaryota; kingdom Metazoa; phylum Chordata; class Amphibia; order Anura; family Myobatrachidae; genus Pseudophryne; species Pseudophryne corroboree. Next base: position 65,127 of record NW_026968405.1, read on the forward strand.
GTTTTGTGGCATATGAGAAATTCCCTAAGCCCCGGACCTGTCGATTTTGGTCAAAAATGAAAATTTCAAAAGTGCCCCAATTTCTGCTTTAAACTTTAGGTACTATCCCAAAATGTATCACTGAGGTGACAGAAGTTGATTTCGGAGCATCATTTTTGAACAGGAGCTTCTACCGTTTTGTGGCATATGAGAAATTCCCTAAGCACCGGACCTGTCGATTTTGGTCAAAAATGAAAATTTCAAAAGTGCCCCAATTTCTGCTTTAAACTTTAGGTACTATCCCAAAATGTATCACTGAGGTGACAGAAGTTGATTTCGGAGCATCATTTTTGAACAGGAGCTTCAACCGTTTTGTGGCATATGAGAAATTCCCTAAGCCCCGGACCTGTCGATTTTGGTCAAAAATGAAAATTTCAAAAGTGCCCCAATTTCTGCTTTAAACTTTAGGTACTATCCCAAAATGTATCACTGAGGTGACAGAAGTTGATTTCGGAGCATCATTTTTGAACAGGAGCTTCTACCGTTTTGTGGCATATGAGAAATTCCCTAAGCCCCGGACCTGTCGATTTTGGTCAAAAATGAAAATTTCAAAAGTGCCCCAATTTCTGCTTTAAACTTTAGGTACTATCCCAAAATGTATCACTGAGGTGACAGAAGTTGATTTCGGAGCATCATTTTTGAACAGGAGCTTCAACCGTTTTGTGGCATATGAGAAATTCCCTAAGCCCCGGACCTGTCGATTTTGGTCAAAAATGAAAATTTCAAAAGTGCCCCAATTTCTGCTTTAAACTTTAGGTACTATCCCAAAATGTATCACTGAGGTGACAGTTGTTGATTTCGGAGCATCATTTTTGAACAGGAGCTTCAACCGTTTTGTGGCATATGAGAAATTCCCTAAGCACCGGACCTGTCGATTTTGGTCAAAAATAAAAATTTCAAAAGTGCCCCAATTTCTGCTTTAAACTTTAGGTACTATCCCAAAATGTATCACTGAGGTGACAGAAGTTGATTTCGGAGCATCATTTTTGAACAGGAGCTTCAACCGTTTTGTGGCATATGAGAAATTCCCTAAGCCCCGGACCTGTCGATTTTGGTCAAAAATGAAAATTTCAAAAGTGCCCCAATTTCTGCTTTAAACTTTAGGTACTATCCCAAAATGTATCACTGAGGTGACAGTTGTTGATTTCGGAGCATCATTTTTGAACAGGAGCTTCAACCGTTTTGTGGCATATGAGAAATTCCCTAAGCCCCGGACCTGTCGATTTTGGTCAAAAATGAAAATTTCAAAAGTGCCCCAATTTCTGCTTTAAACTTTAGGTACTATCCCAAAATGTATCACTGAGGTGACAGAAGTTGATTTCGGAGCATCATTTTTGAACAGGAGCTTCAACCGTTTTGTGGCATATGAGAAATTTCCTAAGCCCCGGACCTGTCGATTTTGGTCAAAAATGAAAATTTCAAAAGTGCCCCAATTTCTGCTTTAAACTTTAGGAACTATCCCAAAATGTATCACTGAGGTGACAGAAGTTGATTTCGGAGCATCATTTTTGAACAGGAGCTTCTACCGTTTTGTGGCATATGAGAAATTCCCTAAGCCCCGGACCTGTCGATTTTGGTCAAAAATGAAAATTTCAAAAGTGCCCCAATTTCTGCTTTAAACTTTAGGTACTATCCCAAAATGTATCACTGAGGTGACAGAAGTTGATTTCGGAGCATCATTTTTGAACAGGAGCTTCAACCATTTTGTGGCATATGAGAAATTCCCTAAGCCCCGGACCTGTCGATTTTGGTCAAAAATGAAAATTTCAAAAGTGCCCCAATTTCTGCTTTAAACTTTAGGTACTATCCCAAAATGTATCACTGAGGTGACAGAAGTTGATTTCGGAGCATCATTTTTGAACAGGAGCTTCTACCGTTTTGTGGCATATGAGAAATTCCCTAAGCCCCGGACCTGCCGATTTTGGTCAAAAATGAAAATTTCAAAAGTGCCCCAATTTCTGCTTTAAACTTTAGGTACTATCCCAAAATGTATCACTGAGGTGACAGAAGTTGATTTCGGAGCATCATTTTTGAACAGGAGCTTCTACCGTTTTGTGGCATATGAGAAATTCCCTAAGCCCCGGACCTGTCGATTTTGGTCAAAAATGAAAATTTCAAAAGTGCCCCAATTTCTGCTTTAAACTTTAGGTACTATCCCAAAATGTATCACTGAGGTGACAGAAGTTGATTTCGGAGCATCATTTTTGAACAGGAGCTTCAACCGTTTTGTGGCATATGAGAAATTCCCTAAGCCCCGGACCTGTCGATTTTGGTCAAAAATGAAAATTTCAAAAGTGCCCCAATTTCTGCTTTAAACTTTAGGTACTATCCCAAAATGTATCACTGAGGTGACAGAAGTTGATTTTGGAGCATCATTTTTGAAAAGGAGCTTCTACCGTTTTGTGGCATATGAGAAATTCCCTAAGCCCCGGACCTGTCGATTTTGGTCAAAAAGGAAAATTTCAAAAGTGCCCCAATTTCTGCTTTAAACTTTAGGTACTATCCCAAAATGTATCACTGAGGTGACAGAAGTTGATTTCGGAGCATCATTTTTGAACAGGAGCTTCTACCGTTTTGTGGCATATGAGAAATCCCCTAAGCCCCGGACCTGTCGATTTTGGTCAAAATTGTAAATTTCAAAAGTGCCCCAATTTCTGCTTTAAACTTTAGGTACTATCCCAAAATGTATCACTGAGGTGACAGAAGTTGATTTCGGAGCATCATTTTTGAACAGGAGCTTCAACCGTTTTGTGGCATATGAGAAATTTCCTAAGCCCCGGACCTGTCGATTTTGGTCAAAAATGAAAATTTCAAAAGTGCCCCAATTTCTGCTTTAAACTTTAGGAACTATCCCAAAATGTATCACTGAGGTGACAGAAGTTGATTTCGGAGCATCATTTTTGAACAGGAGCTTCTACCGTTTTGTGGCATATGAGAAATTCCCTAAGCCCCGGACCTGTCGATTTTGGTCAAAAATGAAAATTTCAAAAGTGCCCCAATTTCTGCTTTAAACTTTAGGTACTATCCCAAAATGTATCACTGAGGTGACAGAAGTTGATTTCGGAGCATCATTTTTGAACAGGAGCTTCAACCATTTTGTGGCATATGAGAAATTCCCTAAGCCCCGGACCTGTCGATTTTGGTCAAAAATGAAAATTTCAAAAGTGCCCCAATTTCTGCTTTAAACTTTAGGTACTATCCCAAAATGTATCACTGAGGTGACAGAAGTTGATTTCGGAGCATCATTTTTGAACAGGAGCTTCTACCGTTTTGTGGCATATGAGAAATTCCCTAAGCCCCGGACCTGCCGATTTTGGTCAAAAATGAAAATTTCAAAAGTGCCCCAATTTCTGCTTTAAACTTTAGGTACTATCCCAAAATGTATCACTGAGGTGACAGAAGTTGATTTCGGAGCATCATTTTTGAACAGGAGCTTCAACCGTTTTGTGGCATATGAGAAATTCCCTAAGCCCCGGACCTGTCGATTTTGGTCAAAAATGAAAATTTCAAAAGTGCCCCAATTTCTGCTTTAAACTTTAGGTACTATCCCAAAATGTATCACTGAGGTGACAGAAGGTGATTTCGGAGCATCATTTTTGAACAGGAGCTTCAACCGTTTTGTGGCATATGAGAAATTCCCTAAGCCCCGGACCTGTCGATTTTGGTCAAAAATGAAAATTTCAAAAGTGCCCCAATTTCTGCTTTAAACTTTAGGTACTATCCCAAAATGTATCACTGAGGTGACAGAAGTTGATTTCGGAGCATCATTTTTGAACAGGAGCTTCTACCGTTTTGTGGCATATGAGAAATTCCCTAAGCCCCGGACCTGTCGATTTTGGTCAAAAATGAAAATTTCAAAAGTGCCCCAATTTCTGCTTTAAACTTTAGGTACTATCCCAAAATGTATCACTGAGGTGACAGAAGTTGATTTCGGAGCATCATTTTTGAACAGGAGCTTCAACCGTTTTGTGGCATATGAGAAATTCCCTAAGCCCCGGACCTGTCGATTTTGGTCAAAAATGAAAATTTCAAAAGTGCCCCAATTTCTGCTTTAAACTTTAGGTACTATCCCAAAATGTATCACTGAGGTGACAGAAGTTGATTTTGGAGCATCATTTTTGAAAAGGAGCTTCTACCGTTTTGTGGCATATGAGAAATTCCCTAAGCCCCGGACCTGTCGATTTTGGTCAAAAATGAAAATTTCAAAAGTGCCCCAATTTCTGCTTTAAACTTTAGGTACTATCCCAAAATGTATCACTGAGGTGACAGAAGTTGATTTCGGAGCATCATTTTTGAACAGGAGCTTCAACCGTTTTGTGGCATATGAGAAATTCCCTAAGCCCCGGACCTGTCGATTTTGGTCAAAAATGAAAATTTCAAAAGTGCCCCAATTTCTGCTTTAAACTTTAGGTACTATCCCAAAATGTATCACTGAGGTGACAGAAGTTGATTTCGGAGCATCATTTTTGAACAGGAGCTTCTACCGTTTTGTGGCATATGAGAAATTCCCTAAGCCCCGGACCTGTCGATTTTGGTCAAAAATGAAAATTTCAAAAGTGCCCCAATTTCTGCTTTAAACTTTAGGTACTATCCCAAAATGTATCACTGAGGTGACAGAAGTTGATTTCGGAGCATCATTTTTGAACAGGAGCTTCAACCGTTTTGTGGCATATGAGAAATTCCCTAAGCCCCGGACCTGTCGATTTTGGTCAAAAATGAAAATTTCAAAAGTGCCCCAATTTCTGCTTTAAACTTTAGGTACTATCCCAAAATGTATCACTGAGGTGACAGTTGTTGATTTCGGAGCATCATTTTTGAACAGGAGCTTCAACCGTTTTGTGGCATATGAGAAATTCCCTAAGCCCCGGACCTGTCGATTTTGGTCAAAAATGAAAATTTCAAAAGTGCCCCAATTTCTGCTTTAAACTTTAGGTACTATCCCAAAATGTATCACTGAGGTGACAGAAGTTGATTTCGGAGCATCATTTTTGAACAGGAGCTTCAACCGTTTTGTGGCATATGAGAAATTTCCTAAGCCCCGGACCTGTCGATTTTGGTCAAAAATGAAAATTTCAAAAGTGCCCCAATTTCTGCTTTAAACTTTAGGTACTATCCCAAAATGTATCACTGAGGTGACAGAAGTTGATTTCGGAGCATCATTTTTGAACAGGAGCTTCAACCGTTTTGTGGCATATGAGAAATTTCCTAAGCCCCGGACCTGTCGATTTTGGTCAAAAATGAAAATTTCAAAAGTGCCCCAATTTCTGCTTTAAACTTTAGGTACTATCCCAAAATGTATCACTGAGGTGACAGAAGTTGATTTCGGAGCATCATTTTTGAACAGGAGCTTCAACCGTTTTGTGGCATATGAGAAATTCCCTAAGCCCCGGACCTGTCGATTTTGGTCAAAAATGAAAATTTCAAAAGTGCCCCAATTTCTGCTTTAAACTTTAGGTACTATCCCAAAATGTATCACTGAGGTGACAGTTGTTGATTTCGGAGCATCATTTTTGAACAGGAGCTTCAACCGTTTTGTGGCATATGAGAAATTCCCTAAGTCCCGGACCTGTCGATTTTGGTCAAAAATGAAAATTTCAAAAGTGCCCCAATTTCTGCTTTAAACTTTAGGTACTATCCCAAAATGTATTACTGAGGTGACAGAAGTTGATTTCGGAGCATCATTTTTGAACAGGAGCTTCAACCGTTTTGTGGCATATGAGAAATTTCCTAAGCCCCGGACCTGTCGATTTTGGTCAAAAATGAAAATTTCAAAAGTGCCCCAATTTCTGCTTTAAACTTTAGGTACTATCCCAAAATGTATCACTGAGGTGACAGAAGTTGATTTCGGAGCATCATTTTTGAACAGGAGCTTCAACCGTTTTGTGGCATATGAGAAATTTCCTAAGCCCCGGACCTGTCGATTTTGGTCAAAAATGAAAATTTCAAAAGTGCCCCAATTTCTGCTTTAAACTTTAGGTACTATCCCAAAATGTATCACTGAGGTGACAGAAGTTGATTTCGGAGCATCATTTTTGAACAGGAGCTTCAACCGTTTTGTGGCATATGAGAAATTCCCTAAGCCCCGGACCTGTCAATTTTGGTCAAAAATGAAAATTTCAAAAGTGCCCCAATTTCTGCTTTAAACTTTAGGTACTATCCCAAAATGTATCACTGAGGTGACAGAAGTTGATTTCGGAGCATCATTTTTGAACAGGAGCTTCTACCGTTTTGTGGCATATGAGAAATTCCCTAAGCCCCGGACCTGTCGATTTTGGTCAAAAATGAAAATGTCAAAAGTGCCCCAATTTCTGCTTTAAACTTTAGGTACTATCCCAAAATGTATCACTGAGGTGACAGTTGTTGATTTCGGAGCATCATTTTTTAACAGGAGCTTCTACCGTTTTGTGGCATATGAGAAATTCCCTAAGCCCCGGACCTGTCGATTTTGGTCAAAAATGAAAATTTCAAAAGTGCCCCAATTTCTGCTTTAAACTTTAGGTACTATCCCAAAATGTATCACTGAGGTGACAGAAGTTGATTTCGGAGCATCATTTTTGAACAGGAGCTTCAACCATTTTGTGGCATATGAGAAATTCCCTAAGCCCCGGACCTGTCGATTTTGGTCAAAAATGAAAATTTCAAAAGTGCCCCAATTTCTGCTTTAAACTTTAGGTACTATCCCAAAATGTATCACTGAGGTGACAGAAGTTGATTTCGGAGCATCATTTTTGAACAGGAGCTTCAACCGTTTTGTGGCATATAAGAAATTCCCTAAGCCCCGGACCTGTCGATTTTGGTCAAAAATGAAAATTTCAAAAGTGCCCCAATTTCTGCTTTAAACTTTAGGTACTATCCCAAAATGTATCACTGAGGTGACAGAAGTTGATTTCGGAGCATCATTTTTGAACAGGAGCTTCAACCGGTTTGTGGCATATGAGAAATTCCCTAAGCCCCGGACCTGTCGATTTTGGTCAAAAATGAAAATTTCAAAAGTGCCCCAATTTCTGCTTTAAACTTTAGGTACTATCCCAAAATGTATCACTGAGGTGACAGAAGTTGATTTCGGAGCATCATTTTTGAACAGGAGCTTCTACCGTTTTGTGGCATATGAGAAATTCCCTAAGCACCGGACCTGTCGATTTTGGTCAAAAATGAAAATTTCAAAAGTGCCCCAATTTCTGCTTTAAACTTTAGGTACTATCCCAAAATGTATCACTGAGGTGACAGAAGTTGATTTCGGAGCATCATTTTTGAACAGGAGCTTCAACCGTTTTGTGGCATATGAGAAATTCCCTAAGCCCCGGACCTGTCGATTTTGGTCAAAAATGAAAATTTCAAAAGTGCCCCAATTTCTGCTTTAAACTTTAGGTACTATCCCAAAATGTATCACTGAGGTGACAGAAGTTGATTTCGGAGCATCATTTTTGAACAGGAGCTTCTACCGTTTTGTGGCATATGAGAAATTCCCTAAGCACCGGACCTGTCGATTTTGGTCAAAAATGAAAATTTCAAAAGTGCCCCAATTTCTGCTTTAAACTTTAGGTACTATCCCAAAATGTATCACTGAGGTGACAGAAGTTGATTTCGGAGCATCATTTTTGAACAGGAGCTTCAACCGGTTTGTGGCATATGAGAAATTCCCTAAGCCCCGGACCTGTCGATTTTGGTCAAAAATGAAAATTTCAAAAGTGCCCCAATTTCTGCTTTAAACTTTAGGTACTATCCCAAAATGTATCACTGAGGTGACAGAAGTTGATTTCGGAGCATCATTTTTGAACAGGAGCTTCTACCGTTTTGTGGCATATGAGAAATTCCCTAAGCCCCGGACCTGTCGATTTTGGTCAAAAATGAAAATGTCAAAAGTGCCCCAATTTCTGCTTTAAACTTTAGGTACTATCCCAAAATGTATCACTGAGGTGACAGTTGTTGATTTCGGAGCATCATTTTTTAACAGGAGCTTCTACCGTTTTGTGGCATATGAGAAATTCCCTAAGCCCCGGACCTGTCGATTTTGGTCAAAAATGAAAATTTCAAAAGTGCCCCAATTTCTGCTTTAAACTTTAGGTACTATCCCAAAATGTATCACTGAAGTGACAGAAGTTGATTTCGGAGCATCATTTTTGAACAGGAGCTTCAACCGTTTTGTGGCATATGAGAAATTCCCTAAGCCCCGGACCTGTCGATTTTGGTCAAAAATGAAAATTTCAAAAGTGCCCCAATTTCTGCTTTAAACTTTAGGTACTATCCCAAAATGTATCACTGAGGTGACAGTAGTTGATTTCGGAGCATCATTTTTGAACAGGAGCTTCAACCGTTTTGTGGCATATGAGAAATTCCCTAAGCCCCGGACCTGTCGATTTTGGTCAAAAATGAAAATTTCAAAAGTGCCCCAATTTCTGCATTACACTTTAGGTACTATACCAAAATGTATCACTGAGGTGACAGAAGTTGATTTCGGAGCATCATTTTTGAACAGGAGCTTCTACCGTTTTGTGGCATATGAGAAATTCCCTAAGCCCCGGACCTGTCGATTTTGGTCAAAAATGAAAATTTCAAAAGTGCCCCAATTTCTGCTTTAAACTTTAGGTACTATCCCAAAATGTATCACTGAGGTGACAGAAGTTGATTTCGGAGCATCATTTTTGAACAGGAGCTTCAACCATTTTGTGGCATATGAGAAATTCCCTAAGCCCCGGACCTGTCGATTTTGGTCAAAAATGAAAATTTCAAAAGTGCCCCAATTTCTGCTTTAAACTTTAGGTACTATCCCAAAATGTATCACTGAGGTGACAGAAGTTGATTTCGGAGCATCATTTTTGAACAGGAGCTTCTACCGTTTTGTGGCATATGAGAAATTCCCTAAGCCCCGGACCTGTCGATTTTGGTCAAAAATGAAAATTTCAAAAGTGCCCCAATTTCTGCTTTAAACTTTAGGTACTATCCCAAAATGTATCACTGAGGTGACAGTTGTTGATTTCGGAGCATCATTTTTGAACAGGAGCTTCTACCGTTTTGTGGCATATGAGAAATTCCCTAAGCCCCGGACCTGTCGATTTTGGTCAAGAATGAAAATTTCAAAAGTGCCCCAATTTCTGCTTTAAACTTTAGGTACTATCCCAAAATGTATCACTGAGGTGACAGAAGTTGATTTCGGAGCATCATTTTTGAACAGGAGCTTCAACCGTTTTGTGGCATATAAGAAATTCCCTAAGCCCCGGACCTGTCGATTTTGGTCAAAAATGAAAATTTCAAAAGTGCCCCAATTTCTGCTTTAAACTTTAGGTACTATCCCAAAATGTATCACTGAGGTGACAGAAGTTGATTTCGGAGCATCATTTTTGAACAGGAGCTTCTACCGTTTTGTGGCATATGAGAAATTCCCTAAGCCCCGGACCTGTCGATTTTGGTCAAAAATGAAAATTTCAAAAGTGCCCCAATTTCTGCTTTAAACTTTAGGTACTATCCCAAAATGTATCACTGAGGTGACAGAAGTTGATTTCGGAGCATCATTTTTGAACAGGAGCTTCAACCATTTTGTGGCATATGAGAAATTCCCTAAGCCCCGGACCTGTCGATTTTGGTCAAAAATGAAAATTTCAAAAGTGCCCCAATTTCTGCTTTAAACTTTAGGTACTATCCCAAAATGTATCACTGAGGTGACAGAAGTTGATTTCGGAGCATCATTTTTGAAAAGGAGCTTCTACCGTTTTGTGGCATATGAGAAATTCCCTAAGCCCCGGACCTGTCGATTTTGGTCAAAAATGAAAATTTCAAAAGTGCCCCAATTTCTGCTTTAAACTTTAGGTACTATCCCAAAATGTATCACTGAGGTGACAGAAGTTGATTTCGGAGCATCATTTTTGAACAGGAGCTTCGACCGTTTTGTGGCATATGAGAAATTCCCTAAGCCCCGGACCTGTCGATTTTGGTCAAAAATGAAAATTTCAAAAGTGCCCCAATTTCTGCTTTAAACTTTAGGTACTATCCCAAAATGTATCACTGAGGTGACAGAAGTTGATTTCGGAGCATCATTTTTGAACAGGAGCTTCAACCGTTTTGTGGCATATGAGAAATTCCCTAAGCCCCGGACCTGTCGATTTTGGTCAAAAATGAAAATTTCAAAAGTGCCCCAATTTCTGCTTTAAACTTTAGGTACTATCCCAAAATGTATCACTGAGGTGACAGAAGTTGATTTCGGAGCATCATTTTTGAAAAGGAGCTTCAACCGTTTTGTGGCATATGAGAAATTCCCTAAGCCCCGGACCTGTCGATTTTGGTCAAAAATGAAAATTTCAAAAGTGCCCCAATTTCTGCTTTAAACTTTAGGTACTATCCCAAAATGTATCACTGAGGTGACAGAAGTTGATTTCGGAGCATCATTTTTGAACAGGAGCTTCAACCGTTTTGTGGCATATGAGAAATTCCCTAAGCCCCGGACCTGTCGATTTTGGTCAAAAATGAAAATTTCAAAAGTGCCCCAATTTCTGCTTTAAACTTTAGGTACTATCCCAAAATGTATCACTGAGGTGACAGAAGTTGATTTCGGAGCATCATTTTTGAACAGGAGCTTCTACCGTTTTGTGGCATATGAGAAATTCCCTAAGCCCCGGACCTGTCGATTTTGGTCAAAAATGAAAATTTCAAAAGTGCCCCAATTTCTGCTTTAAACTTTAGGTACTATCCCAAAATGTATCACTGAGGTGACAGAAGTTGATTTCGGAGCATCATTTTTGAACAGGAGCTTCAACCATTTTGTGGCATATGAGAAATTCCCTAAGCCCCGGACCTGTCGATTTTGGTCAAAAATGAAAATTTCAAAAGTGCCCCAATTTCTGCTTTAAACTTTAGGTACTATCCCAAAATGTATCACTGAGGTGACAGAAGTTGATTTCGGAGCATCATTTTTGAACAGGAGCTTCTACCGTTTTGTGGCATATGAGAAATTCCCTAAGCCCCGGACCTGCCGATTTTGGTCAAAAATGAAAATTTCAAAAGTGCCCCAATTTCTGCTTTAAACTTTAGGTACTATCCCAAAATGTATCACTGAGGTGACAGAAGTTGATTTCGGAGCATCATTTTTGAACAGGAGCTTCAACCGTTTTGTGGCATATGAGAAATTCCCTAAGCCCCGGACCTGTCGATTTTGGTCAAAAATGAAAATTTCAAAAGTGCCCCAATTTCTGCTTTAAACTTTAGGTACTATCCCAAAATGTATCACTGAGGTGACAGAAGTTGATTTCGGAGCATCATTTTTGAACAGGAGCTTCAACCATTTTGTGGCATATGAGAAATTCCCTAAGCCCCGGACCTGTCGATTTTGGTCAAAAATGAAAATTTCAAAAGTGCCCCAATTTCTGCTTTAAACTTTAGGTACTATCCCAAAATGTATCACTGAGGTGACAGAAGTTGATTTCGGAGCATCATTTTTGAACAGGAGCTTCTACCGTTTTGTGGCATATGAGAAATTCCCTAAGCCCCGGACCTGTCGATTTTGGTCAAAAATGAAAATTTCAAAAGTGCCCCAATTTCTGCTTTAAACTTTAGGTACTATCCCAAAATGTATCACTGAGGTGACAGTTGTTGATTTCGGAGCATCATTTTTGAACAGGAGCTTCTACCGTTTTGTGGCATATGAGAAATTCCCTAAGCCCCGGACCTGTCGATTTTGGTCAAAAATGAAAATTTCAAAAGTGCCCCAATTTCTGCTTTAAACTTTAGGTACTATCCCAAAATGTATCACTGAGGTGACAGAAGTTGATTTCGGAGCATCATTTTTGAAAAGGAGCTTCTACCATTTTGTGGCATATGAGAAATTCCCTAAGCCCCGGACCTGTCGATTTTGGTCAAAATGAAAATTTCAAAAGTGCCCCAATTTCTGCTTTAAACTTTAGGTACTATCCCAAAATGTATCACTGAGGTGACAGAAGTTGATTTCGGAGCATCATTTTTGAACAGGAGCTTCAACCGTTTTGTGGCATATGAGAAATTCCCTAAGCCCCGGACCTGTCGATTTTGGTCAAAAATGAAAATTTCAAAAGTGCCCCAATTTCTGCTTTAAACTTTAGGTACTATCCCAAAATGTATCACTGAGGTGACAGAAGTTGATTTCGGAGCATCATTTTTGAAAAGGAGCTTCTACCGTTTTGTGGCATATGAGAAATTCCCTAAGCCCCGGACCTGTCGATTTTGGTCAAAAATGAAAATTTCAAAAGTGCCCCAATTTCTGCTTTAAACTTTAGGTACTATCCCAAAATGTATCACTGAGGTGACAGAAGTTGATTTCGGAGCATCATTTTTGAACAGGAGCTTCAACCGTTTTGTGGCATATGAGAAATTCCCTAAGCCCCGGACCTGTCGATTTTGGTCAAAAATGAAAATTTCAAAAGTGCCCCAATTTCTGCTTTAAACTTTAGGTACTATCCCAAAATGTATCACTGAGGTGACAGAAGTTGATTTCGGAGCATCATTTTTGAACAGGAGCTTCAACCGTTTTGTGGCATATGAGAAATTCCCTAAGCCCCGGACCTGTCGATTTTGGTCAAAAATGAAAATTTCAAAAGTGCCCCAATTTCTGCTTTAAACTTTAGGTACTATCCCAAAATTAGTGATGAGCGGATTCGGTTTTACTCGGTTTTACTCGGTTTTACTCGGTTCTCAAAACAGCATCTTATTGGCTCACGGATGTCACGTGTTTTGGAAAGCCAATAAGATGCCGTTTTGAGAACCGAGTAAAACCGAGTAAAACCGAGTAAAACCGAACCTCGCTCATCAAAATGTATCACTGAGGTGACAGTTGTTGATTTCGGAGCATCATTTTTGAACAGGAGCTTCAACCGTTTTGTGGCATATGAGAAATTCCCTAAGCCCCGGACCTGTCGATTTTGGTCAAAAATGAAAATTTCAAAAGTGCCCCAATTTCTGCTTTAAACTTTAGGTACTATCCCAAAATGTATCACTGAGGTGACAGAAGTTGATTTCGGAGCATCATTTTTGAAAAGGAGCTTCTACCGTTTTGTGGCATATGAGAAATTCCCTAAGCCCCGGACCTGTCGATTTTGGTCAAAAATGAAAATTTCAAAAGTGCCCCAATTTCTGCTTTAAACTTTAGGTACTATCCCAAAATGTATCACTGAGGTGACAGAAGTTGATTTCGGAGCATCATTTTTGAACAGGAGCTTCAACCGTTTTGTGGCATATGAGAAATTCCCTAAGCCCCGGACCTGTCGATTTTGGTCAAAAATGAAAATTTCAAAAGTGCCCCAATTTCTGCTTTAAACTTTAGGTACTATCCCAAAATGTATCACTGAGGTGACAGAAGTTGATTTCGGAGCATCATTTTTGAACAGGAGCTTCAACCGTTTTGTGGCATATGAGAAATTCCCTAAGCCCCGGACCTGTCGATTTTGGTCAAAAATGAAAATTTCAAAAGTGCCCCAATTTCTGCTTTAAACTTTAGGTACTATCCCAAAATTAGTGATGAGCGGATTCGGTTTTACTCGGTTTTACTCGGTTTTACTCGGTTCTCAAAACAGCATCTTATTGGCTCACGGATGTCACGTGTTTTGGAAAGCCAATAAGATGCCGTTTTTAGAACCGAGTAAAACCGAACCTCGCTCATCAAAATGTATCACTGAGGTGACAGTTGTTGATTTCGGAGCATCATTTTTGAACAGGAGCTTCAACCGTTTTGTGGCATATGAGAAATTCCCTAAGCCCCAGACCTGTCGATTTTGGTCAAAAATGAAAATTTCAAAAGTGCCCCAATTTCTGCTTTAAACTTTAGGTACTATCCCAAAATGTATCACTGAGGTGACAGAAGTTGATTTCGGAGCATCATTTTTGAACAGGAGCTTCAACCATTTTGTGGCATATGAGAAATTCCCTAAGCCCCGGACCTGTCGATTTTGGTCAAAAATGAAAATTTCAAAAGTGCCCCAATTTCTGCTTTAAACTTTAGGTACTATCCCAAAATGTATCACTGAGGTGACAGAAGTTGATTTCGGAGCATCATTTTTGAACAGGAGCTTCTACCGTTTTGTGGCATATGAGAAATTCCCTAAGCCCCGGACCTGCCGATTTTGGTCAAAAATGAAAATTTCAAAAGTGCCCCAATTTCTGCTTTAAACTTTAGGTACTATCCCAAAATGTATCACTGAGGTGACAGAAGTTGATTTCGGAGCATCATTTTTGAACAGGAGCTTCAACCGTTTTGTGGCATATGAGAAATTCCCTAAGCCCCGGACCTGTCGATTTTGGTCAAAAATGAAAATTTCAAAAGTGCCCCAATTTCTGCTTTAAACTTTAGGTACTATCCCAAAATTAGTGATGAGCGGATTCGGTTTTACTCGGTTTTACTCGGTTCTCAAAACAGCATCTTATTGGCTCACGGATGTCACGTGTTTTGGAAAGCCAATAAGATGCCGTTTTGAGAACCGAGTAAAACCGAGTAAAACCGAGTAAAACCGAACCTCGCTCATCAAAATGTATCACTGAGGTGACAGTTGTTGATTTCGGAGCATCATTTTTGAACAGGAGCTTCAACCGTTTTGTGGCATATGAGAAATTCCCTAAGCCCCGGACCTGTCGATTTTGGTCAAAAATGAAAATTTCAAAAGTGCCCCAATTTCTGCTTTAAACTTTAGGTACTATCCCAAAATGTATCACTGAGGTGACAGAAGTTGATTTCGGAGCATCATTTTTGAACAGGAGCTTCTACCGTTTTGTGGCATATGAGAAATTCCCTAAGCCCCGGACCTGTCGATTTTGGTCAAAAATGAAAATTTCAAAAGTGCCCCAATTTCTGCTTTAAACTTTAGGTACTATCCCAAAATGTATCACTGAGGTGACAGAAGTTGATTTCGGAGCATCATTTTTGAACAGGAGCTTCTACCGTTTTGTGGCATATGAGAAATTCCCTAAGCCCCGGACCTGTCGATTTTGGTCAAAAATGAAAATTTCAAAAGTGCCCCAATTTCTGCTTTAAACTTTAGGTACTATCCCAAAATGTATCACTGAGGTGACAGAAGTTGATTTCGGAGCATCATTTTTGAACAGGAGCTTCAACCGTTTTGTGGCATATGAGAAATTCCCTAAGCCCCGGACCTGTCGATTTTGGTCAAAAATGAAAATTTCAAAAGTGCCCCAATTTCTTCTTTAAACTTTAGGTACTATCCCAAAATGTATCACTGAGGTGACAGAAGTTGATTTCGGAGCATCATTTTTGAACAGGAGCTTCAACCGTTTTGTGGCATATGAGAAATTCCCTAAGCCCCGGACCTGTCGATTTTGGTCAAAAATGAAAATTTCAAAAGTGCCCCAATTTCTGCTTTAAACTTTAGGTACTATCCCAAAATGTATCACTGAGGTGACAGAAGTTGATTTCGGAGCATCATTTTTGAACAGGAGCTTCAACCGTTTTGTGGCATATGAGAAATTCCCTAAGCCCCGGACCTGTCGATTTTGGTCAAAAATGAAAATTTCAAAAGTGCCCCAATTTCTGCTTTAAACTTTAGGTACTATCCCAAAATGTATCACTGAGGTGACAGAAGTTGATTTCGGAGCATCATTTTTGAACAGGAGCTTCAACCATTTTGTGGCATATGAGAAATTCCCTAAGCCCCGGACCTGTCGATTTTGGTCAAAAATGAAAATTTCAAAAGTGCCCCAATTTCTGCTTTAAACTTTAGGTACTATCCCAAAATGTATCACTGAGGTGACAGAAGTTGATTTCGGAGCATCATTTTTGAACAGGAGCTTCTACCGTTTTGTGGCATATGAGAAATTCCCTAAGCCCCGGACCTGCCGATTTTGGTCAAAAATGAAAATTTCAAAAGTGCCCCAATTTCTGCTTTAAACTTTAGGTACTATCCCAAAATGTATCACTGAGGTGACAGAAGTTGATTTCGGAGCATCATTTTTGAACAGGAGCTTCAACCGTTTTGTGGCATATGAGAAATTCCCTAAGCCCCGGACCTGTCGATTTTGGTCAAAAATGAAAATTTCAAAAGTGCCCCAATTTCTGCTTTAAACTTTAGGTACTATCCCAAAATGTATCACTGAGGTGACAGAAGTTGATTTCGGAGCATCATTTTTGAACAGGAGCTTCTACCGTTTTGTGGCATATGAGAAATTCCCTAAGCCCCGGACCTGTCGATTTTGGTCAAAAATGAAAATTTCAAAAGTGCCCCAATTTCTGCTTTAAACTTTAGGTACTATCCCAAAATGTATCACTGAGGTGACAGAAGTTGATTTCGGAGCATCATTTTTGAACAGGAGCTTCAACCGTTTTGTGGCATATGAGAAATTCCCTAAGCCCCGGACCTGTCGATTTTGGTCAAAAATGAAAATTTCAAAAGTGCCCCAATTTCTGCTTTAAACTTTAGGTACTATCCCAAAATGTATCACTGAGGTGACAGTTGTTGATTTCGGAGCATCATTTTTGAACAGGAGCTTCAACCGTTTTGTGGCATATGAGAAATTCCCTAAGCCCCGGACCTGTCGATTTTGGTCAAAAATGAAAATTTCAAAAGTGCCCCAATTTCTGCTTTAAACTTTAGGTACTATCCCAAAATGTATCACTGAGGTGACAGTTGTTGATTTCGGAGCATCATTTTTGAACAGGAGCTTCAACCGTTTTGTGGCATATGAGAAATTCCCTAAGCCCCGGACCTGTCGATTTTGGTCAAAAATGAAAATTTCAAAAGTGCCCCAATTTCTGCTTTAAACTTTAGGTACTATCCCAAAATGTATCACTGAGGTGACAGAAGTTGATTTCGGAGCATCATTTTTGAACAGGAGCTTCAACCGTTTTGTGGCATATGAGAAATTTCCTAAGCCCCGGACCTGTCGATTTTGGTCAAAAATGAAAATTTCAAAAGTGCCCCAATTTCTGCTTTAAACTTTAGGAACTATCCCAAAATGTATCACTGAGGTGACAGAAGTTGATTTCGGAGCATCATTTTTGAACAGGAGCTTCTACCGTTTTGTGGCATATGAGAAATTCCCTAAGCCCCGGACCTGTCGATTTTGGTCAAAAATGAAAATTTCAAAAGTGCCCCAATTTCTGCTTTAAACTTTAGGTACTATCCCAAAATGTATCACTGAGGTGACAGAAGTTGATTTCGGAGCATCATTTTTGAACAGGAGCTTCAACCATTTTGTGGCATATGAGAAATTCCCTAAGCCCCGGACCTGTCGATTTTGGTCAAAAATGAAAATTTCAAAAGTGCCCCAATTTCTGCTTTAAACTTTAGGTACTATCCCAAAATGTATCACTGAGGTGACAGAAGTTGATTTCGGAGCATCATTTTTGAACAGGAGCTTCTACCGTTTTGTGGCATATGAGAAATTCCCTAAGCCCCGGACCTGCCGATTTTGGTCAAAAATGAAAATTTCAAAAGTGCCCCAATTTCTGCTTTAAACTTTAGGTACTATCCCAAAATGTATCACTGAGGTGACAGAAGTTGATTTCGGAGCATCATTTTTGAACAGGAGCTTCAACCGTTTTGTGGCATATGAGAAATTCCCTAAGCCCCGGACCTGTCGATTTTGGTCAAAAATGAAAATTTCAAAAGTGCCCCAATTTCTGCTTTAAACTTTAGGTACTATCCCAAAATGTATCACTGAGGTGACAGAAGGTGATTTCGGAGCATCATTTTTGAACAGGAGCTTCAACCGTTTTGTGGCATATGAGAAATTCCCTAAGCCCCGGACCTGTCGATTTTGGTCAAAAATGAAAATTTCAAAAGTGCCCCAATTTCTGCTTTAAACTTTAGGTACTATCCCAAAATGTATCACTGAGGTGACAGAAGTTGATTTCGGAGCATCATTTTTGAACAGGAGCTTCTACCGTTTTGTGGCATATGAGAAATTCCCTAAGCCCCGGACCTGTCGATTTTGGTCAAAAATGAAAATTTCAAAAGTGCCCCAATTTCTGCTTTAAACTTTAGGTACTATCCCAAAATGTATCACTGAGGTGACAGAAGTTGATTTCGGAGCATCATTTTTGAACAGGAGCTTCAACCGTTTTGTGGCATATGAGAAATTCCCTAAGCCCCGGACCTGTCGATTTTGGTCAAAAATGAAAATTTCAAAAGTGCCCCAATTTCTGCTTTAAACTTTAGGTACTATCCCAAAATGTATCACTGAGGTGACAGAAGTTGATTTTGGAGCATCATTTTTGAAAAGGAGCTTCTACCGTTTTGTGGCATATGAGAAATTCCCTAAGCCCCGGACCTGTCGATTTTGGTCAAAAATGAAAATTTCAAAAGTGCCCCAATTTCTGCTTTAAACTTTAGGTACTATCCCAAAATGTATCACTGAGGTGACAGAAGTTGATTTCGGAGCATCATTTTTGAACAGGAGCTTCAACCGTTTTGTGGCATATGAGAAATTCCCTAAGCCCCGGACCTGTCGATTTTGGTCAAAAATGAAAATTTCAAAAGTGCCCCAATTTCTGCTTTAAACTTTAGGAACTATCCCAAAATGTATCACTGAGGTGACAGAAGTTGATTTCGGAGCATCATTTTTGAACAGGAGCTTCTACCGTTTTGTGGCATATGAGAAATTCCCTAAGCCCCGGACCTGTCGATTTTGGTCAAAAATGAAAATTTCAAAAGTGCCCCAATTTCTGCTTTAAACTTTAGGTACTATCCCAAAATGTATCACTGAGGTGACAGAAGTTGATTTCGGAGCATCATTTTTGAACAGGAGCTTCAACCATTTTGTGGCATATGAGAAATTCCCTAAGCCCCGGACCTGTCGATTTTGGTCAAAAATGAAAATTTCAAAAGTGCCCCAATTTCTGCTTTAAACTTTAGGTACTATCCCAAAATGTATCACTGAGGTGACAGAAGTTGATTTCGGAGCATCATTTTTGAACAGGAGCTTCTACCGTTTTGTGGCATATGAGAAATTCCCTAAGCCCCGGACCTGCCGATTTTGGTCAAAAATGAAAATTTCAAAAGTGCCCCAATTTCTGCTTTAAACTTTAGGTACTATCCCAAAATGTATCACTGAGGTGACAGAAGTTGATTTCGGAGCATCATTTTTGAACAGGAGCTTCAACCGTTTTGTGGCATATGAGAAATTCCCTAAGCCCCGGACCTGTCGATTTTGGTCAAAAATGAAAATTTCAAAAGTGCCCCAATTTCTGCTTTAAACTTTAGGTACTATCCCAAAATGTATCACTGAGGTGACAGAAGGTGATTTCGGAGCATCATTTTTGAACAGGAGCTTCAACCGTTTTGTGGCATATGAGAAATTCCCTAAGCCCCGGACCTGTCGATTTTGGTCAAAAATGAAAATTTCAAAAGTGCCCCAATTTCTGCTTTAAACTTTAGGTACTATCCCAAAATGTATCACTGAGGTGACAGAAGTTGATTTCGGAGCATCATTTTTGAACAGGAGCTTCTACCGTTTTGTGGCATATGAGAAATTCCCTAAGCCCCGGACCTGTCGATTTTGGTCAAAAATGAAAATTTCAAAAGTGCCCCAATTTCTGCTTTAAACTTTAGGTACTATCCCAAAATGTATCACTGAGGTGACAGAAGTTGATTTCGGAGCATCATTTTTGAACAGGAGCTTCAACCGTTTTGTGGCATATGAGAAATTCCCTAAGCCCCGGACCTGTCGATTTTGGTCAAAAATGAAAATTTCAAAAGTGCCCCAATTTCTGCTTTAAACTTTAGGTACTATCCCAAAATGTATCACTGAGGTGACAGAAGTTGATTTTGGAGCATCATTTTTGAAAAGGAGCTTCTACCGTTTTGTGGCATATGAGAAATTCCCTAAGCCCCGGACCTGTCGATTTTGGTCAAAAATGAAAATTTCAAAAGTGCCCCAATTTCTGCTTTAAACTTTAGGTACTATCCCAAAATGTATCACTGAGGTGACAGAAGTTGATTTCGGAGCATCATTTTTGAACAGGAGCTTCTACCGTTTTGTGGCATATGAGAAATTCCCTAAGCACCGGACCTGTCGATTTTGGTCAAAAATGAAAATTTCAAAAGTGCCCCAATTTCTGCTTTAAACTTTAGGTACTATCCCAAAATGTATCACTGAGGTGACAGAAGTTGATTTCGGAGCATCATTTTTGAACAGGAGCTTCAACCGTTTTGTGGCATATGAGAAATTCCCTAAGCCCCGGACCTGTCGATTTTGGTCAAAAATGAAAATTTCAAAAGTGCCCCAATTTCTGCTTTAAACTTTAGGTACTATCCCAAAATGTATCACTGAGGTGACAGAAGTTGATTTCGGAGCATCATTTTTGAACAGGAGCTTCTAACGTTTTGTGGCATATGAGAAATTCCCTAAGCCCCGGACCTGTCGATTTTGGTCAAAAATGAAAATTTCAAAAGTGCCCCAATTTCTGCTTTAAACTTTAGGTACTATCCCAAAATGTATCACTGAGGTGACAGAAGTTGATTTCGGAGCATCATTTTTGAACAGGAGCTTCTAACGTTTTGTGGCATATGAGAAATTCCCTAAGCCCCGGACCTGTCGATTTTGGTCAAAAATGAAAATTTCAAAAGTGCCCCAATTTCTGCTTTAAACTTTAGGTACTATCCCAAAATGTATCACTGAGGTGACAGTTGTTGATTTCGGAGCATCATTTTTGAACAGGAGCTTCTACCGTTTTGTGGCATATGAGAAATTCCCTAAGCCCCGGACCTGTCGATTTTGGTCAAAAATGAAAATTTCAAAAGTGCCCCAATTTCTGCTTTAAACTTTAGGTACTATCCCAAAATGTATCACTGAGGTGACAGAAGTTGATTTCGGAGCATCATTTTTGAAAAGGAGCTTCTACCATTTTGTGGCATATGAGAAATTCCCTAAGCCCCGGACCTGTCGATTTTGGTCAAAATGAAAATTTCAAAAGTGCCCCAATTTCTGCTTTAAACTTTAGGTACTATCCCAAAATGTATCACTGAGGTGACAGAAGTTGATTTCGGAGCATCATTTTTGAACAGGAGCTTCAACCGTTTTGTGGCATATGAGAAATTCCCTAAGCCCCGGACCTGTCGATTTTGGTCAAAAATGAAAATTTCAAAAGTGCCCCAATTTCTGCTTTAAACTTTAGGTACTATCCCAAAATGTATCACTGAGGTGACAGAAGTTGATTTCGGAGCATCATTTTTGAACAGGAGCTTCAACCGTTTTGTGGCATATGAGAAATTTCCTAAGCCCCGGACCTGTCGATTTTGGTCAAAAATGAAAATTTCAAAAGTGCCCCAATTTCTGCTTTAAACTTTAGGTACTATCCCAAAATGTATCACTGAGGTGACAGAAGTTGATTTCGGAGCATCATTTTTGAACAGGAGCTTCAACCGTTTTGTGGCATATGAGAAATTCCCTAAGCCCCGGACCTGTCGATTTTGGTCAAAAATGAAAATTTCAAAAGTGCCCCAATTTCTGCTTTAAACTTTAGGTACTATCCCAAAATGTATCACTGAGGTGACAGAAGTTGATTTCGGAGCATCATTTTTGAACAGGAGCTTCAACCGTTTTGTGGCATATGAGAAATTCCCTAAGCCCCGGACCTGTCGATTTTGGTCAAAAATGAAAATTTCAAAAGTGCCCCAATTTCTGCTTTAAACTTTAGGTACTATCCCAAAATGTATCACTGAGGTGACAGAAGTTGATTTCGGAGCATCATTTTTGAACAGGAGCTTCTACCGTTTTGTGGCATATGAGAAATTCCCTAAGCACCGGACCTGTCGATTTTGGTCAAAAATGAAAATTTCAAAAGTGCCCCAATTTCTGCTTTAAACTTTAGGAACTATCCCAAAATGTATCACTGAGGTGACAGAAGTTGATTTCGGAGCATCATTTTTGAACAGGAGCTTCTACCGTTTTGTGGCATATGAGAAATTCCCTAAGCCCTGGACCTGTCGATTTTGGTCAAAAATGAAAATTTCAAAAGTGCCCCAATTTCTGCTTTAAACTTTAGGTACTATCCCAAAATGTATCACTGAGGTGACAGAAGTTGATTTCGGAGCATCATTTTTGAACAGGAGCTTCAACCATTTTGTGGCATATGAGAAATTCCCTAAGCCCCGGACCTGTCGATTTTGGTCAAAAATGAAAATTTCAAAAGTGCCCCAATTTCTGCTTTAAACTTTAGGTACTATCCCAAAATGTATCACTGAGGTGACAGAAGTTGATTTCGGAGCATCATTTTTGAACAGGAGCTTCTACCGTTTTGTGGCATATGAGAAATTCCCTAAGCCCCGGACCTGCCGATTTTGGTCAAAAATGAAAATTTCAAAAGTGCCCCAATTTCTGCTTTAAACTTTAGGTACTATCCCAAAATGTATCACTGAGGTGACAGAAGTTGATTTCGGAGCATCATTTTTGAACAGGAGCTTCAACCGTTTTTTGGCATATGAGAAATTCCCTAAGCCCCGGACCTGTCGATTTTGGTCAAAAATGAAAATTTCAAAAGTGCCCCAATTTCTGCTTTAAACTTTAGGTTTAGGTACTATCCCAAAATGTATCACTGAGGTGACAGAAGGTGATTTCGGAGCATCATTTTTGAACAGGAGCTTCAACCGTTTTGTGGCATATGAGAAATTCCCTAAGCCCCGGACCTGTCGATTTTGGTCAAAAATGAAAATTTCAAAAGTGCCCCAATTTCTGCTTTAAACTTTAGGTACGATCCCAAAATGTATCACTGAGGTGACAGAAGTTGATTTCGGAGCATCATTTTTGAACAGGAGCTTCTACCGTTTTGTGGCATATGAGAAATTCCCTAAGCCCCGGACCTGTCGATTTTGGTCAAAAATGAAAATTTCAAAAGTGCCCCAATTTCTGCTTTAAACTTTAGGTACTATCCCAAAATGTATCACTGAGGTGACAGAAGTTGATTTCGGAGCATCATTTTTGAACAGGAGCTTCAACCGTTTTGTGGCATATGAGAAATTCCCTAAGCCCCGGACCTGTCGATTTTAGTCAAAAATGAAAATTTCAAAAGTGCCCCAATTTCTGCTTTAAACTTTAGGTACTATCCCAAAATGTATCACTGAGGTGACAGAAGTTGATTTTGGAGCATCATTTTTGAAAAGGAGCTTCTACCGTTTTGTGGCATATGAGAAATTCCCTAAGCCCCGGACCTGTCGATTTTGGTCAAAAATGAAAATTTCAAAAGTGCCCCAATTTCTGCTTTAAACTTTAGGTACTATCCCAAAATGTATCACTGAGGTGACAGAAGTTGATTTCGGAGCATCATTTTTGAACAGGAGCTTCTACCGTTTTGTGGCATATGAGAAATTCCCTAAGCACCGGACCTGTCGATTTTGGTCAAAAATGAAAATTTCAAAAGTGCCCCAATTTCTGCTTTAAACTTTAGGTACTATCCCAAAATGTATCACTGAGGTGACAGAAGTTGATTTCGGAGCATCATTTTTGAACAGGAGCTTCAACCGTTTTGTGGCATATGAGAAATTCCCTAAGCCCCGGACCTGTCGATTTTGGTCAAAAATGAAAATTTCAAAAGTGCCCCAATTTCTGCTTTAAACTTTAGGTACTATCCCAAAATGTATCACTGAGGTGACAGAAGTTGATTTCGGAGCATCATTTTTGAACAGGAGCTTCTACCGTTTTGTGGCATATGAGAAATTCCCTAAGCCCCGGACCTGTCGATTTTGGTCAAAAATGAAAATTTCAAAAGTGCCCCAATTTCTGCTTTAAACTTTAGGTACTATCCCAAAATGTATCACTGAGGTGACAGAAGTTGATTTCGGAGCATCATTTTTGAACAGGAGCTTCAACCGTTTTGTGGCATATGAGAAATTCCCTAAGCCCCGGACCTGTCGATTTTGGTCAAAATGAAAATTTCAAAAGTGCCCCAATTTCTGCTTTAAACTTTAGGTACTATCCCAAAATGTATCACTGAGGTGACAGTTGTTGATTTCGGAGCATCATTTTTGAACAGGAGCTTCAACCGTTTTGTGGCATATGAGAAATTCCCTAAGCCCCGGACCTGTCGATTTTGGTCAAAAATGAAAATTTCAAAAGTGCCCCAATTTCTGCTTTAAACTTTAGGTACTATCCCAAAATGTATCACTGAGGTGACAGAAGTTGATTTCGGAGCATCATTTTTGAACAGGAGCTTCAACCGTTTTGTGGCATATGAGAAATTTCCTAAGCCCCGGACCTGTCGATTTTGGTCAAAAATGAAAATTTCAAAAGTGCCCCAATTTCTGCTTTAAACTTTAGGTACTATCCCAAAATGTATCACTGAGGTGACAGAAGTTGATTTCGGAGCATCATTTTTGAACAGGAGCTTCTACCGTTTTGTGGCATATGAGAAATTCCCTAAGCCCCGGACCTGTCGATTTTGGTCAAAAATGAAAATTTCAAAAGAGCCCCAATTTCTGCTTTAAACTTTAGGTACTATCCCAAAATGTATCACTGAGGTGACAGAAGTTGATTTCGGAGCATCATTTTTGAACAGGAGCTTCTACCGTTTTGTGGCATATGAGAAATTCCCTAAGCCCCGGACCTGCCGATTTTGGTCAAAAATGAAAATTTCAAAAGTGCCCCAATTTCTGCTTTAAACTTTAGGTACTATCCCAAAATGTATCACTGAGGTGACAGAAGTTGATTTCGGAGCATCATTTTTGAACAGGAGCTTCAACCGTTTTGTGGCATATGAGAAATTCCCTAAGCCCCGGACCTGTCGATTTTGGTCAAAAATGAAAATTTCAAAAGTGCCCCAATTTCTGCTTTAAACTTTAGGTACTATCCCAAAATGTATCACTGAGGTGACAGAAGGTGATTTCGGAGCATCATTTTTGAACAGGAGCTTCAACCGTTTTGTGGCATATGAGAAATTCCCTAAGCCCCGGACCTGTCGATTTTGGTCAAAAATGAAAATTTCAAAAGTGCCCCAATTTCTGCTTTAAACTTTAGGTACGATCCCAAAATGTATCACTGAGGTGACAGAAGTTGATTTCGGAGCATCATTTTTGAACAGGAGCTTCTACCGTTTTGTGGCATATGAGAAATTCCCTAAGCCCCGGACCTGTCGATTTTGGTCAAAAATGAAAATTTCAAAAGTGCCCCAATTTCTGCTTTAAACTTTAGGTACTATCCCAAAATGTATCACTGAGGTGACAGAAGTTGATTTCGGAGCATCATTTTTGAACAGGAGCTTCAACCGTTTTGTGGCATATGAGAAATTCCCTAAGCCCCGGACCTGTTGATTTTGGTCAAAAATGAAAATTTCAAAAGTGCCCCAATTTCTGCTTTAAACTTTAGGTACTATCCCAAAATGTATCACTGAGGTGACAGAAGTTGATTTTGGAGCATCATTTTTGAAAAGGAGCTTCTACCGTTTTGTGGCATATGAGAAATTCCCTAAGCCCCGGACCTGTTGATTTTGGTCAAAAATGAAAATTTCAAAAGTGCCCCAATTTCTGCTTTAAACTTTAGGTACTATCCCAAAATGTATCACTGAGGTGACAGAAGTTGATTTCGGAGCATCATTTTTGAACAGGAGCTTCAACCGTTTTGTGGCATATGAGAAATTTCCTAAGCCCCGGACCTGTCGATTTTGGTCAAAAATGAAAATTTCAAAAGTGCCCCAATTTCTGCTTTAAACTTTAGGTACTATCCCAAAATGTATCACTGAGGTGACAGAAGTTGATTTCGGAGCATCATTTTTGAACAGGAGCTTCAACCGTTTTGTGGCATATGAGAAATTCCCTAAGCCCCGGACCTGTCGATTTTGGTCAAAAATGAAAATTTCAAAAGTGCCCCAATTTCTGCTTTAAACTTTAGGTACTATCCCAAAATGTATCACTGAGGTGACAGAAGTTGATTTCGGAGCATCATTTTTGAACAGGAGCTTCAACCGTTTTGTGGCATATGAGAAATTCCCTAAGCCCCGGACCTGTCGATTTTGGTCAAAAATGAAAATTTCAAAAGTGCCCCAATTTCTGCTTTAAACTTTAGGTACTATCCCAAAATGTATCACTGAGGTGACAGAAGTTGATTTCGGAGCATCATTTTTGAACAGGAGCTTCTACCGTTTTGTGGCATATGAGAAATTCCCTAAGCACCGGACCTGTCGATTTTGGTCAAAAATGAAAATTTCAAAAGTGCCCCAATTTCTGCTTTAAACTTTAGGAACTATCCCAAAATGTATCACTGAGGTGACAGAAGTTGATTTCGGAGCATCATTTTTGAACAGGAGCTTCTACCGTTTTGTGGCATATGAGAAATTCCCTAAGCCCTGGACCTGTCGATTTTGGTCAAAAATGAAAATTTCAAAAGTGCCCCAATTTCTGCTTTAAACTTTAGGTACTATCCCAAAATGTATCACTGAGGTGACAGAAGTTGATTTCGGAGCATCATTTTTGAACAGGAGCTTCAACCATTTTGTGGCATATGAGAAATTCCCTAAGCCCCGGACCTGTCGATTTTGGTCAAAAATGAAAATTTCAAAAGTGCCCCAATTTCTGCTTTAAACTTTAGGTACTATCCCAAAATGTATCACTGAGGTGACAGAAGTTGATTTCGGAGCATCATTTTTGAACAGGAGCTTCTACCGTTTTGTGGCATATGAGAAATTCCCTAAGCCCCGGACCTGCCGATTTTGGTCAAAAATGAAAATTTCAAAAGTGCCCCAATTTCTGCTTTAAACTTTAGGTACTATCCCAAAATGTATCACTGAGGTGACAGAAGTTGATTTCGGAGCATCATTTTTGAACAGGAGCTTCAACCGTTTTTTGGCATATGAGAAATTCCCTAAGCCCCGGACCTGTCGATTTTGGTCAAAAATGAAAATTTCAAAAGTGCCCCAATTTCTGCTTTAAACTTTAGGTTTAGGTACTATCCCAAAATGTATCACTGAGGTGACAGAAGGTGATTTCGGAGCATCATTTTTGAACAGGAGCTTCAACCGTTTTGTGGCATATGAGAAATTCCCTAAGCCCCGGACCTGTCGATTTTGGTCAAAAATGAAAATTTCAAAAGTGCCCCAATTTCTGCTTTAAACTTTAGGTACGATCCCAAAATGTATCACTGAGGTGACAGAAGTTGATTTCGGAGCATCATTTTTGAACAGGAGCTTCTACCGTTTTGTGGCATATGAGAAATTCCCTAAGCCCCGGACCTGTCGATTTTGGTCAAAAATGAAAATTTCAAAAGTGCCCCAATTTCTGCTTTAAACTTTAGGTACTATCCCAAAATGTATCACTGAGGTGACAGAAGTTGATTTCGGAGCATCATTTTTGAACAGGAGCTTCAACCGTTTTGTGGCATATGAGAAATTCCCTAAGCCCCGGACCTGTCGATTTTAGTCAAAAATGAAAATTTCAAAAGTGCCCCAATTTCTGCTTTAAACTTTAGGTACTATCCCAAAATGTATCACTGAGGTGACAGAAGTTGATTTTGGAGCATCATTTTTGAAAAGGAGCTTCTACCGTTTTGTGGCATATGAGAAATTCCCTAAGCCCCGGACCTGTCGATTTTGGTCAAAAATGAAAATTTCAAAAGTGCCCCAATTTCTGCTTTAAACTTTAGGTACTATCCCAAAATGTATCACTGAGGTGACAGAAGTTGATTTCGGAGCATCATTTTTGAACAGGAGCTTCTACCGTTTTGTGGCATATGAGAAATTCCCTAAGCACCGGACCTGTCGATTTTGGTCAAAAATGAAAATTTCAAAAGTGCCCCAATTTCTGCTTTAAACTTTAGGTACTATCCCAAAATGTATCACTGAGGTGACAGAAGTTGATTTCGGAGCATCATTTTTGAACAGGAGCTTCAACCGTTTTGTGGCATATGAGAAATTCCCTAAGCCCCGGACCTGTCGATTTTGGTCAAAAATGAAAATTTCAAAAGTGCCCCAATTTCTGCTTTAAACTTTAGGTACTATCCCAAAATGTATCACTGAGGTGACAGAAGTTGATTTCGGAGCATCATTTTTGAACAGGAGCTTCTACCGTTTTGTGGCATATGAGAAATTCCCTAAGCCCCGGACCTGTCGATTTTGGTCAAAAATGAAAATTTCAAAAGTGCCCCAATTTCTGCTTTAAACTTTAGGTACTATCCCAAAATGTATCACTGAGGTGACAGAAGTTGATTTCGGAGCATCATTTTTGAACAGGAGCTTCAACCGTTTTGTGGCATATGAGAAATTCCCTAAGCCCCGGACCTGTCGATTTTGGTCAAAAATGAAAATTTCAAAAGTGCCCCAATTTCTGCTTTAAACTTTAGGTACTATCCCAAAATGTATCACTGAGGTGACAGTTGTTGATTTCGGAGCATCATTTTTGAACAGGAGCTTCAACCGTTTTGTGGCATATGAGAAATTCCCTAAGCCCCGGACCTGTCGATTTTGGTCAAAAATGAAAATTTCAAAAGTGCCCCAATTTCTGCTTTAAACTTTAGGTACTATCCCAAAATGTATCACTGAGGTGACAGAAGTTGATTTCGGAGCATCATTTTTGAACAGGAGCTTCAACCGTTTTGTGGCATATGAGAAATTTCCTAAGCCCCGGACCTGTCGATTTTGGTCAAAAATGAAAATTTCAAAAGTGCCCCAATTTCTGCTTTAAACTTTAGGTACTATCCCAAAATGTATCACTGAGGTGACAGAAGTTGATTTCGGAGCATCATTTTTGAACAGGAGCTTCTACCGTTTTGTGGCATATGAGAAATTCCCTAAGCCCCGGACCTGTCGATTTTGGTCAAAAATGAAAATTTCAAAAGAGCCCCAATTTCTGCTTTAAACTTTAGGTACTATCCCAAAATGTATCACTGAGGTGACAGAAGTTGATTTCGGAGCATCATTTTTGAACAGGAGCTTCTACCGTTTTGTGGCATATGAGAAATTCCCTAAGCCCCGGACCTGCCGATTTTGGTCAAAAATGAAAATTTCAAAAGTGCCCCAATTTCTGCTTTAAACTTTAGGTACTATCCCAAAATGTATCACTGAGGTGACAGAAGTTGATTTCGGAGCATCATTTTTGAACAGGAGCTTCAACCGTTTTGTGGCATATGAGAAATTCCCTAAGCCCCGGACCTGTCGATTTTGGTCAAAAATGAAAATTTCAAAAGTGCCCCAATTTCTGCTTTAAACTTTAGGTACTATCCCAAAATGTATCACTGAGGTGACAGAAGGTGATTTCGGAGCATCATTTTTGAACAGGAGCTTCAACCGTTTTGTGGCATATGAGAAATTCCCTAAGCCCCGGACCTGTCGATTTTGGTCAAAAATGAAAATTTCAAAAGTGCCCCAATTTCTGCTTTAAACTTTAGGTACGATCCCAAAATGTATCACTGAGGTGACAGAAGTTGATTTCGGAGCATCATTTTTGAACAGGAGCTTCTACCGTTTTGTGGCATATGAGAAATTCCCTAAGCCCCGGACCTGTCGATTTTGGTCAAAAATGAAAATTTCAAAAGTGCCCCAATTTCTGCTTTAAACTTTAGGTACTATCCCAAAATGTATCACTGAGGTGACAGAAGTTGATTTCGGAGCATCATTTTTGAACAGGAGCTTCAACCGTTTTGTGGCATATGAGAAATTCCCTAAGCCCCGGACCTGTTGATTTTGGTCAAAAATGAAAATTTCAAAAGTGCCCCAATTTCTGCTTTAAACTTTAGGTACTATCCCAAAATGTATCACTGAGGTGACAGAAGTTGATTTTGGAGCATCATTTTTGAAAAGGAGCTTCTACCGTTTTGTGGCATATGAGAAATTCCCTAAGCCCCGGACCTGTCGATTTTGGTCAAAAATGAAAATTTCAAAAGTGCCCCAATTTCTGCTTTAAACTTTAGGTACTATCCCAAAATGTATCACTGAGGTGACAGAAGTTGATTTCGGAGCATCATTTTTGAACAGGAGCTTCTACCGTTTTGTGGCATATGAGAAATTCCCTAAGCACCGGACCTGTCGATTTTGGTCAAAAATGAAAATTTCAAAAGTGCCCCAATTTCTGCTTTAAACTTTAGGTACTATCCCAAAATGTATCACTGAGGTGACAGAAGTTGATTTCGGAGCATCATTTTTGAACAGGAGCTTCAACCGTTTTGTGGCATATGAGAAATTCCCTAAGCCCCGGACCTGTCGATTTTGGTCAAAAATGAAAATTTCAAAAGTGCCCCAATTTCTGCTTTAAACTTTAGGTACTATCCCAAAATGTATCACTGAGGTGACAGAAGTTGATTTCGGAGCATCATTTTTGAACAGGAGCTTCTACCGTTTTGTGGCATATGAGAAATTCCCTAAGCCCCGGACCTGTCGATTTTGGTCAAAAATGAAAATTTCAAAAGTGCCCCAATTTCTGCTTTAAACTTTAGGTACTATCCCAAAATGTATCACTGAGGTGACAGAAGTTGATTTCGGAGCATCATTTTTGAACAGGAGCTTCAACCGTTTTGTGGCATATGAGAAATTCCCTAAGCCCCGGACCTGTCGATTTTGGTCAAAAATGAAAATTTCAAAAGTGCCCCAATTTCTGCTTTAAACTTTAGGTACTATCCCAAAATGTATCACTGAGGTGACAGTTGTTGATTTCGGAGCATCATTTTTGAACAGGAGCTTCAACCGTTTTGTGGCATATGAGAAATTCCCTAAGCCCCGGACCTGTCGATTTTGGTCAAAAATGAAAATTTCAAAAGTGCCCCAATTTCTGCTTTAAACTTTAGGTACTATCCCAAAATGTATCACTGAGGTGACAGAAGTTGATTTCGGAGCATCATTTTTGAACAGGAGCTTTAACCGTTTTGTGGCATATGAGAAATTTCCTAAGCCCCGGACCTGTCGATTTTGGTCAAAAATGAAAATTTCAAAAGTGCCCCAATTTCTGCTTTAAACTTTAGGTACTATCCCAAAATGTATCACTGAGGTGACAGAAGTTGATTTCGGAGCATCATTTTTGAACAGGAGCTTCAACCGTTTTGTGGCATATGAGAAATTTCCTAAGCCCCGGACCTGTCGATTTTGGTCAAAAATGAAAATTTCAAAAGTGCCCCAATTTCTGCTTTAAACTTTAGGTACTATCCCAAAATGTATCACTGAGGTGACAGAAGTTGATTTCGGAGCATCATTTTTGAACAGGAGCTTCAACCGTTTTGTGGCATATGAGACATTCCCTAAGCCCCGGACCTGTCGATTTTGGTCAAAAATGAAAATTTCAAAAGTGCCCCAATTTCTGCTTTAAACTTTAGGTACTATCCCAAAATGTATCACTGAGGTGACAGTTGTTGATTTCGGAGCATCATTTTTGAACAGGAGCTTCAACCGTTTTGTGGCATATGAGAAATTCCCTAAGCCCCGGACCTGTCGATTTTGGTCAAAAATGAAAATTTCAAAAGTGCCCCAATTTCTGCTTTAAACTTTAGGTACTATCCCAAAATGTATCACTGAGGTGACAGAAGTTGATTTCGGAGCATCATTTTTGAACAGGAGCTTCAACCGTTTTGTGGCATATGAGAAATTTCCTAAGCCCCGGACCTGTCGATTTTGGTCAAAAATGAAAATTTCAAAAGTGCCCCAATTTCTGCTTT
Source organism: Pseudophryne corroboree (assembly GCF_028390025.1). Taxonomy (NCBI): domain Eukaryota; kingdom Metazoa; phylum Chordata; class Amphibia; order Anura; family Myobatrachidae; genus Pseudophryne; species Pseudophryne corroboree. The sequence goes on from NW_026968405.1 coordinate 96,687, forward strand.
AAACTTTAGGTACTATCCCAAAATGTATCACTGAGGTGACAGAAGTTGATTTCGGAGCATCATTTTTGAACAGGAGCTTCAACCGTTTTGTGGCATATGAGAAATTTCCTAAGCCCCGGACCTGTCGATTTTGGTCAAAAATGAAAATTTCAAAAGTGCCCCAATTTCTGCTTTAAACTTTAGGTACTATCCCAAAATGTATCACTGAGGTGACAGAAGTTGATTTCGGAGCATCATTTTTGAACAGGAGCTTCAACCGTTTTGTGGCATATGAGAAATTCCCTAAGCCCCGGACCTGTCAATTTTGGTCAAAAATGAAAATTTCAAAAGTGCCCCAATTTCTGCTTTAAACTTTAGGTACTATCCCAAAATGTATCACTGAGGTGACAGTTGTTGATTTCGGAGCATCATTTTTTAACAGGAGCTTCTACCGTTTTGTGGCATATGAGAAATTCCCTAAGCCCCGGACCTGTCGATTTTGGTCAAAAATGAAAATTTCAAAAGTGCCCCAATTTCTGCTTTAAACTTTAGGTACTATCCCAAAATGTATCACTGAGGTGACAGTTGTTGATTTCGGAGCATCATTTTTGAACAGGAGCTTCAACCGTTTTGTGGCATATGAGAAATTCCCTAAGCCCCGGACCTGTCGATTTTGGTCAAAAATGAAAATTTCAAAAGTGCCCCAATT